>NW_027107439.1:591668-621485 GCF_000696795.3 Halyomorpha halys | reverse complement strand
TACATAAAGTTATAAAATAAAATTTTTGCAGCTCAAGACACTCCACAACTGCAACTAACTGATTTTGTCGTTTATAACACAAAAGAAAAACAAAACAAACATTGTCACTCGGCTCAATTGTTCTCGGTATTGCTCATACACTTATCCCTAGTGATTATCGAGGCTTATCACGACCCAATGCATCCAAGAGGATAACAGTACTTATGCAAATGTGCAGCAACTTATGTTATGCAAATGTACATTATCTCTTCCTCATCTTGCTCAGTTCAATCAGACCATGTAAAAGTTCAGTTTTGAATTGAAAAAAAATGAATAAAGCGCAACCGAAATATTTCAAAAACAGATCTTAAATGATTTCAGAATAAATAATTTAATTTATTTATATAACAATTAATAAATCCTTCTGTCTTCCACATCCTGGTAACCGTTCCTCTCGATCCGTTAAGGCACCCAGATATGAACGTGATGACGAATCTGATAGTTGATATGTAATATGGAACTATCCATACCTGTACTATTTTTCTTAAAAATAAATAATTAAAATATCTTATAATTTCAACTAAGTAGCAACTAATTTTCCAGAAACTGGACCACTAGAAACACTGGGCGACTAACGTATTAACTAAGTGCAGTCGCAAACCTCGCTTCTCTCATTGCTCTGCAGTGCATCAGTACAAAGAACAGAGCGGGTTTAATTACCACCTATAAATGCTAAGATTTATTTCAGCATCGCGAAATAATCCCGACTTCCTCCCTCTGATTATAATGTATTGGTTCATTCTAGATAAATCACGGTAAAATTGAATCGTACTTCAAGGAGATAGGATTTCATATCATATAATTGTTTAACAAAACTGTTAGGTAAATCTTAGATTATTCTAAAACAGATCACAACTTAATATTCCAAGTTCACTTAAATTAAGGAATATATTATTTTTGTACGAAAGAATTATCCATTTTATACATTTTTCGTTTAATTGAATTTAACATCCGAACAACTTTTCGAGCCATTATTAAGTTCATTGTATTTTAAAAATAATAATACACAATTAACAGCTTTTTAAAAAATGGATTTCAAATAAACAATTTAAACTTGATTATAAATTATTTAAATATTTACACAGCTAGTTTAAACAATATATAGAAAAGCTTAAAAATAAAAAATAATAATACATTTCTATTCGGCCTAACCTCAAAAAATTTGAAATTCATAAATAATAGTTAAACTAGCAGTGTAAATATTAAATTATATTTAAATAACTTAAAATTAAGTTTAACTTAATTATTTGAAATAATTATTTAAATTATGTATTTTCTTTTTCGACGTTCTTCCCTTAGTCATTCTCCAGGTCAGAGATTAAAATGGTGATTCTGAGGTCCTCCAGGCTTCCTTAGAAGTTTCTCAGCGCCTCAGTTGGATATGACCACATCCTTCACTCGAAAAACAGCTTGCACGTTTGGAGTATGTTCTCGGTATTTTTCTCACATTCTCTACGCTCGCAGAGATGACTAGGGCCAAAACGGAGCTTTTGGAATAGATAGGCTCTGAGGCGGTTGAGCCCCGTTCGTAAGCGAAACATGAGGACCTGTTGAGTGAGTTGGTGGATGGCATCTCGGGCTTCGTGATGTAGGTGGCTACTTACACATCCTTGTCCAATGATGGCTTTATGAAGCATCTTTACTTCATCGATTATTATTTATTTAATCGGTTTAATTTATTCACGAAATTTATTTAATTTATTTAAGTCAATGTACAAATAAAAAAAATAAAAAATGTTTATTGTACATTACTTTTATTTTAGAAGAACAGTAAACTAGATAATGAGAAAACTGTTTCTGAAACCTTGTCCCATTTAAAATTAAGGAAGGATAAATTAAAATTAAGTACAAACAAAAGAGGAACGCAAGTGAAAATTTATAATTTATAATTAAACTAGTTAAACAAAGTAGTTCCACTTCAAAAGTGGAAATTTTGTAGTTCAGCAGAAGGGTGATATAACAAACCATTCAAATAATTCAAAAAACAAAACCTTGCCTTATTTAACCGCTTGAAACCTCCTCCTTTAACAAACACAACTTCTACTTATTTTAGGATAATTTTCTCTAACCTACTGCAAGTTATAATCACCTAAATTTAATTGTTTTAAAATGAAATTGTTGCCCTTCAGGTCAAAATATGGTCTATATTTTTTGATACTACATAACTCTTCCTTTGTCCTATAAATTTTTTAACGAAACATTCTTTTGCCTCTCTAAGAAAAGCATTGCGTCAAGTGAGAACTTGCTAATACGTTTCGGTCCCTCAGCCTCCATTCGGTGCTTCATAGATTAGTTAGGGTGATGTAACTATTACGCCTCAGACTTTTTCAGAGCCCTGATCTGTCATTGGGCAGTACCGCTCAAGACCTCGATTGAAGGGGGCCTAGTTTTAAAGACCCTTAGGTAATTTTAATTATCTACTGATTAACCAGGAAGGAATGTGGGGCCATTGCTGTTATCTATTCTTCTCATTACCAACGGTCAGTGTAACAGTTTAGGGTACCGATTTGCTAACCAAATCCTTCTATTTGGTTCACGAAGTGTTATTAACAATTTAAATTAGTAGGCAATAAACTGAGAATAAAATTTAAATGTAAATCCAGTCTATCGAGGAAACGTTTTAGCAGTAGTCATTATTGGAGATAGGATTTTTATCTTTTCACATATTTTTAACTAACCATGAAATCTTCGATTCCTTACTAACTAACGATGTTTCAAAACATTTCTGGCCAAAAGAAGCCATTTTTATTTCACATATTTTTAAATATTTGGCCTTTTTTACATATTGTTACATATTTTGTTGTAAATCACATATTTTTTGAAATATGTTATTTTTTTACATATTTTGTCCTGGATCACGTATTTCCTAAAATTATTTGTTCAATTGTAAATACATTTTTCGCAGCAACTACGTAAAATTCAAGAGAACGCAAGAAACTTAAAGGTGAAATTTATCATTTATCATAAATAGTGCGTAAAAATTCTATATTTTCATCTTTGAACACAAATTAAAAGCAGTGGCAATAATAAATTTTCCCACAGAATTACATCGAGAATTTCTCAGAATCAATTAAAAAGAGCAAGGGTCTTATCCCTTTACCATTTACCTAGAATTTGTTTGTTTACTCCTCAATCCATTTCTCTGTTTCCCCTCATCCCATCGTCCTTTCTCATCTTAGTCTTGTTTCACTCCCCTAGTTTAATTACAATTAGTAATTAATATCTTGTTATTGAACAGCTATGTTTTCTCGAAGTACATTTTTTTGTACATATTTTAACATAATTTCTTTAAAATATTATTCATATAATATATAATAAATACATATTTATGTAACTTTTTTTAAGTTATTAAATTACTAATCAATTAGTAATTTATATTGTTGAATAATACATAATTTATAAATACATATTTTTTTAAATATTTGACAATTTATTAGCACATATTTATGTACATATTTCAGATTTTTTAGCACATAAAAATCCTATCCCTAGTCATTATACTTTACATTTTTTATTTAAGGTTTAACGATCTATTTTCTAGCATAGGACAGGAAATACGGGAAATCTAATAAGTTATCAAACTAAGCTAGCCAGAGTATGGATATAGAAATTTATTTCAAGAGTCCTCTATGAAACAAAAGTCAACTCGCTCAGGCCTGATTCGAACCGCCACCGCTTCAGATACGAGAATGCTAAGTTCATGGCTCAACACGCTCGCACTTCCACAGCCTCATTCTTGACCTTATGGTATTCTTGAATGAATAAATACGGTTATCACTTCCGACTGCCTGATTCATATAAAACTCCCCCCTCCCCCTCCTACCTGATTAATGTTAAGCGGCCGCTGAATTATAGGTCGACCTATCCTTCCCACCCTGGCTAAGCCAATCGATTTTCAGAAAGAAGATTAAATAACAACTGCTTTTCTTGAGCATTAATGGAGATTATAACGAATCGGCTTGGGAAAAGTTTCCTAGTGGAAATTTCGCTCCGCTAACCTAGAAACAGCTTATTGTTGCGGTGTAGTAACTCGGCTCTTGCAGAACAATGTTGTGTTGACGCTAATTGCAGATTCTTATCAGTTAAATCGTGACGTTCACGGATAGTAATCTTAAAATGATCACAACGAAAGTTATTATCGCCAACTCATTTCGAGATATCGATTTGAATAAGCCTGTTCAAACACTTCCCTACTGGAAACCTGATTAGGGAAAAAACCACGGATCTTAAACCATGGGGGAAAAACTTCTGATCTTGTCTTGCAATTTTAACTGGACAGATTAGAATAATTATATGATTTCATCAGTATTTTTTTCATTTTGGTTAAATATCGTGATATATTCCAACTGATTAAGAAAAAGCGGGTATCAAGCAGGTTAATAACATTATACAGGAAGACTGAGAAGGTCAAAATCTACTCCGAGTGTCCACTAAGAAATAAAAGTCAACCATAATACACGAAAAAATCAATGACTATTGCCTATAATGAGTTTTAAATCATTCCAACCAAATCTGAAGCCATACATTTTGCACAACACCGACGCATATAATCATAATCATATTTCCAAAAACTGAGCCCTCATTCCTTGGTCAAAATCATCTATCACATTTTCAAAACGTATCAACAAAAAGGCAGATAAAGAAATTAAAATTTTATTTAAATCTTCCCATATTTAAAAAAAAAATTCAAGTTATGCTTCTAAAATAAATTAATTCTATAGTTATTCGACCACAATTCATTTATGACTTACCCGCTTGGAATGCAATATGTTTAACAAATTATAAAACTCTAGAAAGAATTATTAATTTAGCATTGCAACGCACTCAAATACAACTTGTCTTGACACAAACTGCTACATATTTCAGTAAAACTTCTTCATAAAAACCATTAATAAATGAAACTGACAGCTAAAAAAATCTTTTCTTAAACGCAACACTCATTAAAGAATAAAATAGTTTTTGCTTAGCTAATACTGTTCATATAGTTATTTCATCTTTTTATTTATTTTTTTCTATTTATGCTTTTTTTCCCCTACTGTAGTCACTTAATATTTCGAAAGATTCATAAATTTTGTTTTCATAAATCTGCAACGAAAGGGATGTTAACGTCTTTGTGGATGAGTTTATTTGTGACGTAATAAAGAGCATCAAGGATATTACGGAGGATTGTGGATTGTAAAGATTGGATCCGGGAGGAATTTGATGGTTTGGTGGAGCCCCAGAGCTCAATTCCATATGTCCGAATTGGTCTGATGATCCTATTATATATTTTGTAGTGAATGGGAAGTTCAGAGCATTTGTCAAGAATCAAGTGTCAAGCAATCGGAATCTAGGAGCAGTTTCTTGTCGTTCAGTCTTGTATAGGGATTCCAGGTCTCTTGTCAAGATGGAGCCATAAGTATCGAATCTGTTCAACAGGCGTTAGTGGGATATTTAAAAAGGATACAGTAGGACAAGAGGGTAGAGGTTAACGACGGATAGTAAACGTGATCTGGTGGGAAAGTTTCATAAATTAAATACAATTTTTATTGTATATATATAATCTAACTTTGTTTGATAGTATAAATGTTTATCCGTAATTATGTAAAATAATAATTTTGTTATTTAAAAAAAAAATTGGCAAGTGGGTCTTTTGATCTTTTTTACCAACTTGTAGCGGCTAAATTGAGTTTATTACTAGTCAGGCTGGAAGTGCTGAAAATTATTTCTTGGAAACATCACAAAATAAAAATCTATTGACCCAGATATGAACAGGACCAACACAGTTTCCAATCCTTGCATACCTACACAAGTCCATTTGCGACTCTTCAATAATATTTTCCTTATATATGGCAGATTTATATTTTTAAATCTAGAAAACGTTATATCGTTATTATAATATATAGGAAAATTGGATATTTAGTCCAATAACATAAAAAAGGGACTGCGTTTATGATAAAGAACATTTATAAACACAAACGAATTTCGCAGATAAAAATTTTAGGAGTAAATGAACTTGCCACTGAGCAAGATCATCCACGATCTCTTTGAGGAATAATTGCAATGATTTTAGATAACGAAAATACCAGAAAACACCCTAAGGAAATATCAGTACGTTATTCTCATTAATTATGTTCACTACTCACATGTGAATATTGACGAAGTACATAATGATGTATTAGTTAGTTAGTTAATTATATTTAAAAATAAAAATACTTTTCATATTATGACCATGGCTCTTATAAATTTTTTACAATTCGATTGTTAATGAAACTAATTTCTAGACTGATATAAAGCAATTATAAATATACTAAATTTCCTGACCGCTGCCCTAGACCACCACAATCGATTTCAGCTGTCATATTCTATGTGCTGTGAACATTTATTACTGAGAAATATTTGATCAAAAGTTGATTAATCTGCTTCTCTTAAATATTTTTTTTTTACAAATTAAAATTTTACTTTTAATTCAAAATAATTCAATTTATTGCAAAATATTAATTTTCCTCCCTCAAATAGACGTTACAAGTCATTTTCAAATAAATATTTCGATTCGCTAAATCAAATAACACCACAATAATATTCCAAAAGTTGATATATTGACTTTTAACATTGGAACAATCCTCAATAGTAAATTTAAAAAAATAAATAATGCACCAAAGTCGTAACAGAAAGAAAGTTTTAGGAGCTATTATATAAAGTTAAATTTCTATTCTGAACCCTGAGTCAAATAATCTTGCACCTGCAATGCCGCCAGATCTGATCCATAATTACAATTTATTTTTACTGAAACCTGTTATTAAGAACCGTTAATAAATGACGGTTCATTACTCACTATAAATGGCCTAAATAGCTCTTGTCGAGGTAGTATAATTTATTTTACCTGTTAGCTATTCAAAAGTTTAAACGTCCATATATTTACGACGTAGATCGACAGTTAACACATTCATAATTTAGAGTAAAAAATAATTGAGGCCACCAAGTGCAGACAGAAGCGATCAGGTTCGAATTCAGCTTAAGAGGGGGATTACATTTGTAGTACGTTTCTAAAATTAATCTCGATCGATTGAACACAGCAACAGTGGATAGTGATTAATTTAGGGATAGGATTTTTATGTGCTAAAAATCCGATATATGTACATAAATATGTGCTAATAAATTGTCAAATATTTAAAAAAATATGTATTTATAAATTATGTATTATTCAACAATATAAATTACTAATTAATTAGTAATTTTATAACTTAAAAAAAGTTACATAAATATGTATTTATTATATATTATATGAATAATATTTTACAGAAATTATGTTAAAATATGTACAAAAAAATGTACTTAGAGAAAACATAGCTGTTCAATAACAAGACATTAATTAGTAATTGTAATTAAACTAGGGGAGTGAAACAAGACTAAGATGAGAAAAGACCATGGAAAGGGGGGAAACAGAGAAATGGATTGAAGAGTAAACAAACGAATTCTAGGAAAATGGCACAGGAATAAGACCCTTGCTCTTTCTGAGAAATTCTCGATGTAATTCTGTGGGAAAATTTATTATTGCCACTGCTTTTAATTTGTGTTCAAAGGTGAAGATATAGAATTTTTACGCACTATTTATTATAAATGATAAATTTCACCTTTAAGTTTCTTGCGTTCTCTTGAATTTTACGTAGTTGCTGCGAAAAATGTATTTACAATTGAACAAATAATTTAAGGTAATACGTGATTCAGGACAAAATATGTAATAAATAACAAATATTTCAGAAAATATGTGATTTACAACAAAATATGTAAAAAAAGGCCAATATTTAAAAATATGTGAAACAAAAATGGCTTCTTTTGGCCAGAAATGTCTTGAAACGTCTTTAGTTAGTAAGGAATCGAAGATATCATGGTCAGGTAAAAATATGTGAAAACATAAAAATCATATCCCTAGAGATTAACGTTGAGATTCGAAACGGAGTATTTGATAGCGGAATATTATCACTCCTGGCAGACACTAATATAGTTTTTCTTTTTTTATGAAAAAAGTATGATGAATGCTTAGAAAGCAGTATTAATACGAACAATACTTTGTAATCATAGAAACGGTTTTATGCGATCACTTAAAGTGAACCAAAGGTTTAAAAATAAATATTTTTTTTCATCTTGATAAATTTCTCTTTTGTTTCTGACGGATCTACAGACATTATTACGGTTACGGAAATATAAAGGGGACAAAACAATATTTAAACTTCAATACAGGAAGTTATATTTAATTTCAGGGAAAAATTTTATTTGGCGATTCTAAAAATAATGAAAATTTCAACTAACTTATGCAACGTTTTTTTTTTTCGAAAACTAGATAGCAAAACTAAGTTAATCAATTCGAGACCAAACACTTTTTTTATTAGTTGTTGATTTTAGTAACAGAAATAACAATAATAACGAGCTTTTATGTGAAATAACAAAAATAAGTGGTTATTATTGTTATTGTAGTTTTTAATGTTTTTTTTTTAAATTAAAAAACATTTTGTACATGTTGTAGAAGCATAATTCATATTAAGAATAGTTTCTTCTGGTAGTATTTTATTCATCATATCTATACATAATGGTTTATAAACATTAGGACAGGTTATTTACTGGTAAATATTTACATGATTGAGAAGAAATTAAACAAGGGCCAATAACAATCTCGAGACTATAGTTGAATCGAGGAAGATGCGACAATAAGTGTGTTAAATAACGATTTTTATGATTCAGCCTTCATACTTCAAACCTTTTATTTAATTTTAAGATTTATTTATTGATAGATATTACAATCTGCCACACAGTTGTGGGCAATAGGTAATAGTGATGAATGAATCTGATACATGCTAAAATTAACAAAATAAAAATAATAATAATAAAAAAACAAAAACTCTCTTAAAATATATACAAACAAAAGAATAGACAAGATGAACATAATCAAACTATCTGTACAAACCTTTTATTAATTTTACAATAATAATATATTCTTAGGAGATTTTATATTTTATCATTACAGTTATATCTTGTGTCTTTTCCCTTTTATAAATTGTATTTTATATCTCTTTCTTTAAATTGCTTGTTTAACGGTAAATTTTTTACGCAATTATTAATTGGATGAATGGACGGATCGAAACGTGGAGTTGAATAATATATTAGTATTGTAAATATAATAGAAAATAAAAGTTTTGAAGTATGAAAGCTACATTGAAAAAAAAAATTCAGAAAACATCAAAAAGTTTGTGCCTTAAAAAAAATTAAATAAAATAAGCGATAAAAAAAAAAAAAAAAGTGACCAGTATTGTTTTATTTTATTTTTTAATTTCTCAACTTTCTGGAAACTTAATTCATATAAAGTATAGCTTCTTCTGGCAGTGTTTCATTTATTATATATCCATACAGAATAGTTTATTTTCGTTGGACCAGGTTATTAACTGGTAAATATTGACAGGAGCGTGAAGAAATTAAACAAGAGCCAATAGATAACAATCTGCAGACTAGACGTGACCCCGCCTGGAAGCCATGACCAAGAAACAAAACCAGCTCAGCGGCGGGCAAGGACGGAAGGCGAAAGTAATCCCAACTTTCACTGCCCTTGGGCGGCGCATGCGCCATTCCCTCTACTGCGGAACTATGACATGTGAAAAAAACTAACAATGCAGTTATTACAGGTCATTAAGAAAACCCCTTCATTCATACACGCGTGTGATCACAACTGATTATATCCCAAGCTTATATTCTTTTTTTTTCATCCTCTCAAAATCTCGCTCTCAAATGAATAATGTATGAAGATCAAACTAATCGCTGCTTATCACACAGAGGGTCCGGGTTGAAGGGGATTTCCCAGTTCGGTAACCGAGATGGCTATAGGCTATATCTAAAAAGTGATACACCGATTAGATTGGAAAGAAAAAATTATGAATCTTCGTTTTATAACAAGTTTCGTAAAATCATAAGAGCGTGAAAAATGTAAGGGCTTAATGAATCAGGCTAGACCTGAGATCAGTGGTTCACAAGAGGTAGTCCTGAGCACAAGTCAAATTTTTCCCAAATAAATAAGTTTATAAATAAATATAATAATTTCAATTTTTTTTTCGTAACCTCCTTCATTATTAAATTTATACAATACATACACACAATTGCATAATAGTGACAAATGTATACTGGCATACTACTGTCTTGGTTTGCCTTGTGGCATTGTAAGGTTAAATAAATATAATAAAATATATAGTTATAAATAAATAAGTTTTGAAGCGATGTTCATTGAATGAGAATGAATGCGTATGTTCGATGTATAAGTTTCTAAAAAAGTAAAAAATAATTATTTTTATAATATTTTTAAAATTTATTTATTGATATTTACATAAAAATACAACTAGTAAATGGAATGATACTAGGCACGTAGTGATACCATCGGTAGCAAACTAAATTTTATAATGTGATGAAAAATAATTTTATTAACCTATGTGTTGCAAATCTTATTAATGCATTTTAGGGACACGTTTTAATCCATAGAACGAATTAACAAACCATTAAACATTTTTCACTGTTTATTAATTTATGAATTTGAGTATTTTTTTTTTAATAAAGCATATTTCATCACATACACTTCTGTATATTTAACGGTTATATTTTTAAGGGTGGCGGGAAATATCCCTCTTTTATCGGGAGTGTTCCCTACCCACACCCCTAGATAAGTTCTGGTGGGCACAAGGTGCTTCTGACTTCTCCAAATTGTGAACTGCTGCCTGAGAAGGAAAAACCGCCAAAATGACCAACTGACTAAAACCAATGTAGTCTAAATATGTAAAATAGATGCACATATATGTTTTATTAAAAACAAAAAATAGGACATTTACAAATGGATATAGGTTAATGCCAAAAAACCTCCGAGTACGCCGTTGTAACAGTAGAAAGGAATAAAAATTATTGTCTTAATATTACTTTTGGTACTTAATTTGTCCTTCATGATGAAATGAAAAGGATTTCTCCTTAATGACAAGAATCCTAGAAAGAACTTATTGGAAGGAGAGAGGATTATTTCTTGTGCGGAAGTCGACTATTGTGATCTAATTCAAGTTGTAATAGTTTTAACAATGAGTAATAGTCCCACTGAACCATAAATTATTACTTACTTCAATATCATGGAGAGAAAACGGTCAACGGGATAATACGTAAAGAACCAAAAATTAATACCAAAATAAGTTTTTTATATTTATTTTTTCGTTCAGTCAGCAAAATTGAATTTTAATTTTTATTAACTTCAACTTTTATTAACCTTCTAAGAGGGTTTAACATTTATCAATATACATACACAAA
This sequence comes from Halyomorpha halys, assembly GCF_000696795.3. NCBI lineage: Eukaryota > Metazoa > Arthropoda > Insecta > Hemiptera > Pentatomidae > Halyomorpha > Halyomorpha halys. The sequence goes on along the minus strand of NW_027107439.1, from coordinate 610,145 downwards.
ACTCGGATTTTTCTTTATGCTTTAATTTAAAACCTTCGTATTTTTATCAAAGCACTGTCACAACATTAAAATTCACTCCAGTTTTATGATTTATGCCGGAGTTTTACCAATAGTCGAAGGCCTACTGGTTACATATGTATATATCTGGCCACTAAAACCATGAAGCGGTTCTTCGTTTGGGAACTTGGAAAGAAAGTTTCTTGTGCAGTGCATATACAAGGAGGTGATGTCATCGGCAGATTTTCTTTCCACCCATTCGAGCGTCAGATATCCACTTTATAGAGGCAGGATATATCCAAGGAGAGTTCACATATTCCAAATTATATCCACAGCTGATTGAACAGTAATTTTTCCGGGTTACAACCTGAACCCGATAGTTGAGAATTCACTTCCAAACCCACTGAGTTACTCCATTACTGCTGTATTGTCATATTGCTACATGATTATAATGCATAATAAATATAATCAAACCTTGTAGCTACTTATGCATGAGCTGTTAATTATCTTCAATAAGCAGGGACCTGGTTACAGTGGAGTGTCATCTCCCAATAATTTCAAAATCCAGAAATTTGAGATTTGAGAACTGTAAAAACTGAGGTAAAACGTTACTCAAAGAGGTTATTATATGAGATACCAGGTCCTAAACATTCGCAAAATAGAAACAAAAAAATACAATAACTTAGATATATCAGTTGTTTTAATAACTTTTTTACTGTGCTGTCTAGAGTAAGGTTAAAAGTAGAATATTAAATTTTTTAAAGATTCATTAAAATTAATTTCAATAATAAATGGATGTCGCAATTACAATTTTAGTGAAAGTGGACTGAAAATATTACCCTCTCCTCAAATTAGTATTCTTGAATATAATTTTCATGGATGGACTATACTAGTGATTCATGTAAATTAGAAGAGAATAGAAGTTTTTGTATACAATCTACAAATTCAATACTTTTATTTCAACAGAATGAACTTTGAAAATGGATCTTAAATTTTACTGCAATGATATTTTTAAAAAATCCATCAGATTCAATACCCAAATGGATATTGATGTTTATCGGATACTCCGGGACCACAATCCTCTTGCTGCTATTAAATTCTTGATGTCAATAAGTAATAGAGTGATTGCAAATGAAGACGTTAACCCCCACCTGTTCTAGTAGGTTGGTTCCTCTAAGGAGTGAATGAAATTGTGAACAATTATTTCAAGTACGTTCATTTCCAACAAGGTGTAATGGTTTCTATGGCAACAGTTTCTAACCAACTAAACGTGGAGACTCAAAAAATAGCGCTGGATCTTCAGATTTGATCATCCCAAAGCAATCAGGTGATCTTAAAAGGTATTTCGGGTGCGAACTTGCTCCTTTTACAGAGGAATGAAAAGGGAAAAGGGAAGAGCATTCGCAAAGTCCAAATTTTACTGAACTTTCTTTTAGTTTCCAATTCTCTTTCACAAAAATGTTTTTTCACCTTTCTCAAGTGACACGGAACTAAAAAAGCTTATTTAGTAGAAGGAGGGAATTCCTGTACAATGTTGATTTCTTTTCGAGCGATTGTACTTCTATTTTTAGAAAAAAGTGATCTGCATACTGGGACCTCACAGCCAGTATGCTGTTCCATTCCTTGAAGGAAGCACAAATGATGGCCAACCAGAATAAGCAGATGTGTAAACCGCGAAGTGAGGAGTTATGTACAGTAATATCTGGGTCTAAGCCACAACACAGGAGACATTTTTAACTAAATATTTTCTAAATATCAGTAAACTAGAAATTAAAATCTAATTTCAAATTACCAATACCATATACAGTTATGTATATAAACATCATTAAAATTTTGTGGGATTTTTATCAAAATATTCTATACATAATATCTATAATACCTATGTAATGGATTAAATATTACATTACATTCAGGAATACTGATTCAAGAAGTGGGTAATATTTTCTTTCATAAAAATGCTTTTTCAATATTATCATTAAGGTTAAAAACTAGTATTTTTCACAAGAAAGTCATCCACATATAACATACCTGAAAATATAAGCCCAAATGCAAACTGTGTAGAGTTAATGATGTGAAAAATAATAAATTACAAGTAAAAAATGATCATATGTGCAACAACAAACAAATGACATATAAAATTATAAAAATTAATAAATCAGTTTAAATGAAAAAAACATTTACATCAATTTATAATAGACAATATAAATCTATTAACCAGAATGTAATAAACATAATATCATAAATTATCCTTTTTTATAAAATGACATAAGCTCTTGGTTTGATACTATGATGACACTATAAAAAAGAATTTCCTTGACAGTGATCACTCTATAATTAAATTTGAATTATATATAATAATAATGACTTAGAAAATTATATTAGTATTTTGAAAGATAATTTAGAGAAAATGGACAAACAAAATGTTATATATAAAATTTACCATGGACATTGTGAAGGTTTTTACACAGGGGAAACAGCTACAAAATTAAAAACCTAAATTAAGTAATTAACTTAAATATCTAATAGTAAAAATGATAAAAATATAAGTATACTAAAATATAACCAAAAAGTAAATAATTCAGAGTACTTACAGATGACTGATTCCATTTGAGATATTCTCATATACAACACAACATAGTATCTAAAATTAAGTAAATTGATTTTATTAATTACCTTACATCCTTCTATAATATTAAAATTATCAATAGATATTTTGTAACATTTTTAAAACGCCATTAGTTCATAATTATCTGATGGTATAAAGTTATTGGGTTATTAGCAGTGTTAAATAAGTAAACTATACAGTTTATTGTTAAATTTAAGAAATATGTTCGAATAATGTAGGAACATACTCGAAATATCGGTATCATGATATTATAAACTGAATAAACAATTGGAACAATATTACTGGAAGTTACAATTGTTCATAAAGATATCGGAGTTCCAACCATTTTTATATCACAATTTCTACAATAGGTAGCAGCACTAGCGCTATATCTTGAGAATTTTTACATCTCTATATTTTTTTCAGCTAGGATCATGTACACACTCGCAAGAGATTATTTCATATTTTTAGTGTTTCTTGAAATGTGGTATTAAAGTTAAATAGTAATAATTTAATAATAAATTTAATTGATAATAATAAATGTTGTTATAATAATCAATTTAATTTGTTAATTATATAATAAATGCATCTTTTATTGTTCGGTTGGTACATATAGAGTCCGCCAAAAACAACACATGATCACGTTTTCAAGATATACAGTCCTTCATTTTGTTCTGTCATTAATAGAAGTTATAAGTTAATAAATGTTATTGTGAGTTGTTTTGTGTAAAAACCACCACAAATGTAACCGAAAAAAGTTGCGGCAATATACCGGGTACCAAATGAATATCAAACAATTACTATTCTGGATTTTATAATAAACCAAAAAACAATATTTTAAATGGATAAATCATATGGTAAAACGTAAACATTGTTAGTGCTACAAAAATCAAAATTGTATTAGTATGCCTTTTAGCTCATGAAGTCATTTCATGGATTAATTTATACAATAAATATTCATAATTTTAAGATTTATTTAGGTAAGTGTTGTAACTAATCGGGGAAGGCTAGGTGGTTACCATAAATATCAAAAGCCAATCACGGAAAAACTTAAAAGATTAGGGATGGGAGAGGGTGATAATATAGATGTGAATAACATTTTTTTAAACATCGTTGAATTGATCTGAGCAGAATAGCCTGCATGAAGTTGTATTTTTAAACTATTTAGTTCTAAAATTGTATTGAGGTAAGATAAATTATAAATAATATTGTTAATTATTTTGAATTGTTATGGATTAAAGATGTAATAAAGCTGTTTTGTAATAAGATTGTCCCTGAGGATGGCCGAATTGGCTAAAACGTCGGACTTATAAAGAGAATAAAATGTTTTGAGACTATAATTGATAAAATTTAAATTAATTTATTTAAACAACATTAACCAGCCTGAAGAAATAAGTATTTCAGATTTGTTTAATAATTAATGATGAACAAATTGTGATAAGCTGAAATTCACAATTACTCTTAATTTAAAGAGTTCATAACATATGTTTTTTTCTATTTCCAGAAGATGTAAATTTATATATTCAGGGGATGATATTCAGCATTGTGAAAAAATGTAATAATCCTTTAATAAATTAAATGAATATTTTATATTACGGACCCTTAAGTATCTTGCAGCCTTCATATTATGCATATCCTTTGCCAAATAATTAATTTTATCTTAAATTGAAACTATTGAAGTATAATGAGTTCAGTAAACATCATTAAAAAAACATATTAGCATGTAATAAATAAATTAAATCTAAAATGTTTTCATACCTCTCACCTCATTGATTCCGTTAATTTAATATTAGCACCAGAGCTAATAGCGCCAGCCATCATAATTTGAAACATCCTCTACCAACATTACAACGAAAAACAATTAAGGTTTGAAAATTCTATAAAAGAATACCCGTTTATCTTTTAAATCAAATATACCACCATTGCGGCAATTGGTATTAGAAAATGTGAAATAGTTCAGTATTAAACACAATTTACAGATTGTCACATTTATTGATAATGAATGGTTTAGATTTAGTTGAACACAAAAATACCAATCTTTAAATCATATCAATTCTTGACATTAAATAACTCAATCATCAAGAAGTCATTTATATTTAACTAAAATCTTCCTTCGAAATTTAAAAATCAAATATATTCCTTCATAAACATTTTATTACCTGATTTAAAATAATATTCTTATTTAAATATGATTGCCCACAAAATTGTGACCAATTATCTTAAAAGGTAAAATAAGCAGTTAACGAAACAAAGTCAAAGCTGCATCAAAAATTGATACTGTAATTTTTAGTTACTTACCACAAATATTTCATCTTGAAACAGACACATGATAACGAAACCACTGAACTTATTAAGGTAACTAGAACACTAAAGGCGGGCACATCTCAAATTAGCAATGTTGCCAAATCTTCCTATATTTTCTTTATCTTCACTTCGTGATTTAAATTAAACGATAATTTCTGAAAAATAAAAATCATTCGAGATTATTTAATTCTATTAAAATTATTGAACGTGATAAAGCCGTTTAAATACGTTCAAAAGTCCTTTATTGTATTTCGAACTGAATACCGACATGAAATTTCAAACTGAAACTAACTTTTAAAAAAATAATATTCAAAATCATTATTATCAGAGTTAAATAAAATATCTTTAGTAACTTTTTTGTTCAAAAACAATTCACTCATATCAAACCTTAATAATAATTTTACAATTTCAAACTATAATCTAAACCTCATAAAAAAAAAAATTTTTATCAGATAAAAAATTGCCTCGAGCAATCAATTATGTCCAAAATGAATCAATATTTTATTAATGAATAGTTTTTGAAACAGTAGCGGATCCAGGAATTTTCTCAGGGGGAGGGGGCACACCAGATTTATTTCTATAACCAAATCGATAGTGTTTCAATAATTTAAATTTTGAAGCACAATTTATTTTCCAATTAAAGATATAATAATGAAAGCATACGTTCTATTTATATGTAATATAAACAAGTTTTCAAGAAAAATAATTATATATTACGTATTCTAGGGAGGAAGGAGGGTTTGAAAAGTTTACTGATACCCCATCATGTCTGAAATAAAGAAATGCTTAAGATGTTTCAGTTTCTAATCCATGAAGGAAATACGGTTTTAAATGAAAGCAATGTCGCAATTTAAATACTGGAATCTTTCTGAAAAAGTAAGAGTGGACAAGAGGAAGACTTGCGAAGTACCCGCTGGGGGGACGGACACCTTGACATTTCAATTGGCGGAGTTAGTCGCCCTTGCTCCCGAATCCTCCAAATCCTGGAGTAGGGGACACGATATCTCCGACACTTTATGTAACAACTGAGGATAATAACAATAACAGAACTGGTTCCTCAGTGAAACTAGCCCCTGGAAACGGAGTTTATGATCCAGTTTAATAGCAGTCCAGAAACCTAAGAGGAAAATGGAAACAGGAACTACCTCAGGATAGCAGGATAGTGGAGTTTTAAACTCTAAAACTTAATATATATATATATTAAAAAAGTTTTATATATTAAAAAAATTTTATATATATATTTTAAAAACAGGTAGTATAATTTAAAATTTAGATTGCTCCTACCTCCAACAAAATACGTGTATAGTCCTGTATCCATTTGCCATAATCAGATAACATAATAGGATATGTTATGATCTATAAAAATGGGCACTTTGTTACGAAACCAAAATGTCAGATTCACCAGTTATTCCAAGAAGAGGATGTGTTGACGACAGATGAAGATAAAATAAGAAAAATGTTCATCCTGTTCTGAAGGGAACTTGCATCCGGATCTGAAGCCCACACAATCCTGTGAACCGCTGGTGAACCCTTTCTCTTGGTCATTGCTAAACTTAGCCTTCGTTATACTCAATAGAACATATTGCAAGAAGCCTGTTTCACAACTTTCACTAACCTCATAAACTCCCTATTTTGACCCCTATCGAATTAAATTAATTAAACGATTTAAAATTAAAAATTCCAATACATGGAAACATAATTAGACACTCCTTTGTAAAACATGCTAGCTAACAAAATCTACTTTTTATAATATTAAAATATTTGTTAGTTGTACTGTTTTACCTTCATCCACCTGTCACTTACCATAACTTAACACATTATTCTTTTAAAAGAACACATATTCAAAAGATTTTTTCAAAATATCAATAAAATTTGCCTTAAATAATCCAGTGATGCCAACAATTTAAATTCACCAGTAGTCATTTTTATGGGGTTAATAAAGTTTGGAGGATTCAATACTATTGTGGTGTTTCGATTTGATGATAGTCACAATTTCTCTCAGGTGGAATGGGCACTCCAAAAATTCACAACCTTGTACGGGATTACAATAGGTCTATATCTAAAGTCTATGGTTGACTTATCTTATGAAAAAAATTATCAAGTTACAAGAGTGGATTGTCTGAACATTAGTGCCAACTAGATTCCTACAGCATACTTTACCAATAATTTTAATTAAACAATTCTTCCTTGCTTGAACACTTATTCACTAAGACTTCAAGTTCCATGAATGGATAATTTTTAAAAGATTTTACAATTCTAATTTGAATAGTATGAACATCTTGTATCATTGGATATATAATGAAGACTCAATCAATTGATAGCTAGATTAAAGGTTTACTGAGGTTATGTCCAGTATTGTCTCCTGAGGTTTTGTATTTAATTTGATCTGAATACATTCATAAAATTTACATTATTTGCTTAGTACTCAAACAGTAAGAACCACTTTACAATACTTTAAAATTGTCCTGTGAATTATATATATCTTACAAAAGATTGTAAATGTCATAAAACAGAAAAAATATAAGAGATGAACTTCCCTAATGTTAAATTAATAATTAACAAGGAGTGTGAAATTATGATTCTCCAGAGAATCTTATTAACCCTGTTTTTTTAGCCTAAGACCTCAGTCAATAATACCAGTGCCATAGAAGAGATATGCTGCAGTTTTTATGTTTAGCCATTGAAGTAAAATTAGTTGTATATATTTAAGAAAAATACTCCTAATAGAGTGTTAAGTAAAAATATATAGCTGCTTTGCTTCGATAGAGGCTCATCTAGCAAAAAAGTTCTTTTTTATTTTATATGTGATACATTTCATACATTGTACAGCAGATAGGGGTTCCTTATAAAAGTTTTTCGGGATACCTCAGTAGAGAAAGTATGTGCAGTCTACAGTAGTCTTTGCAATTCTAAATAAAATCAAAACCTAATTTTGTCAGATGTCCTATTATAAAAAAAAAAAAAAAAAAAAGCAGTGATGTATGTCTATTGATAGAATCAAGAAACAGATATTATAAAAATCAAAACAACCATAACATTTATCTATAAAGGGATTTGAAAAATAAAAAAAAATTTATCCTAATTTTTTTTTTAATATTTATTGCTATTTACAACTGTACATTATAATAGATTTAGTAAATCTGATCTAAGTTAAATTGGAGTGTTACAACCGTGTAGAGAAACTACCCATTGGTAGCACTCTAATGACATTTTACATTAGCTGGTCTCGTAGCCATCTTCTTTTCAGCCGCCCCAGAGGATAGTCAGGAATGGAAGAGGATGCAAGGTTAGAAACTAGAGGTTTGATGCAAGGTTTGAGTGGTTAGGGAGTTTATAATGGAAGGAATGATATCTGGTTCCGGCTAGATCGGTTACATAGGGAACATTAAGGTCTTTAAGTATCATTTTATTTGTGACAAAGTAAGGAGCATTCCTGATTTAGGTAGTGAATTATTAATTTTTAGACACATTCTATCTTGTTACAATATATTTGTTCCATTTTTAACATATTGTTTTGTTATTGATAAAAATAATAGTTACATATGTATGAGAACTTTATTATGATTATCAAATAGCTTGAACTTTTTCTCACTACCATTTTAGTTTTCACAATAAATGAGACAAATGCATTTATTAATACATAACGTTTTCGGCTTTTTAAGTACCGGCATTATTTTCATTCTACATACAATTTTAATTAGTTACTATTTAATTTTAATTTAGACAATTTTTTTGTTTAAAGACTAACATTAAGTTATTTATATGCTACGGTCATTTTGAATTGACTCTATGTAAATTTGTTGATATATTGTTTCCGTTGAGACTTGAAATTATATTGGGACAGTATGTGAACCATGGCCAAGGGAATCCCACATGGAACGCATTGGGGTAGAGTTCCACATAAAATCCTTTTGGTTGATCTGAGTATATCCAATCCTCAGCTGAGAAAGCCCACCTTCCTTTATGGACAACAGGATAAGTGAATTCTCTTCCTGAACATCGGCTCCTCAGCTAATAACTTCTTGTATCTTGTGATAGTCCAAGTCTTCTGCAATGCTAGCCAGAACTTTTCCTTGATTGCGAAAATAACCTTCATTAGATTGGATAAGAATTATTAGTTGACCAAACCTTTTTAATAGTTTTCTTAATCACACTGTCTACCACCTTGTTTCCTCTGATTCCATCTTGGTTGGGCAATTATAAAAAATGAACCACATGAAAACATCTCCAATGTTTTATGTTGATATAACATCACAAGTACAATAACATTTTTAAAAATAATCATTTTAAAAATGTTTCAGAAGTTATTTCATATTCACATTCGCTCAATATAGAAACAAAACACTACCTTATCAAAATAACCAATATAAAATATTGTTTTCAATCAATTTATAAGACAAACTAAATAAATAAAAATAATTTTTACATACAATGGTTTAGAAATGTAGTTATAATTCTGTAAGACCCATCCACAGCTAAATCAATCAACTATACCTGAAACCTGATCTCTCCTATTCAAAGCACCCTTATATTTATTTATATAATGTATTTTAGAATTAAATTATAATAAAATTTACCAATATAACTTTACTTTATGAAATGATAAGGGATGTCTAATTATGTTATCATACTTCGTCATAAGGGAATCATAATTTCATAAATAGCAGGTATATATATATATTTAGAACTAATGGACTCAATAATTTATTTTATATTAAAATAAGCTTGGTCAATCGTTAATCAAGATTATTGGAAAACATTTCAGTACAATGGGACCTCATTTGCTACCTCTGCTTTCATTAAAACATATGCATAGACGTACAAGTAGACCTTTATAAGTAAATTTCAATGACACAAATAAAAATGTTCCTAGGTGATTTGTTTATCTGATTATAACAACAAACTTTAAAAAAACTAAAAATTCTTTCATTATTATGAATCATTATCATTCAATATTATGAAACTTATGAAAAGGAAAAAATGAATGAAAGCCATAGTTATGATACCTTGTTTTATTTAATAAATATAAAATTTCAGAAAAAAATATGAGTGAGATAGGAACTCCCAATGCATGTGCGCATTTCACAATTATATACAAAATTATAGAATTAGATAAAATTATGATACAATTAGATACAATATGTACATTTTTCAAACATATTTATTCATGAATAACTGAATAAACAATTATGGAACATGATGAGCGCACATAACAGGCATCCTTTGAGGCTGAAGTCTTCATGTGAACAATACAAATTATGAGAATTTACACTTGGAGAAATCCATTTCTGGATGTTGTTCCATGAACCTATGGAAAATAACAATAAATAACATAATACAAATAATCAAAGTAAAGAAAACAAATTATAAAAATAAGTACATACTTTTTGAGCATATCTTTTTTCTTCTGCTCATCGGAGGTTGGCAGTCCAAGTTCACGTTGTCTTTGATCATACATCATTTTTTCAACCAAACCCCTAGTTTCACCATCTAAATCGGATAACTTTGATGGTTCAGGGTTAATTTTTCGAGTAGCGATTTCTGGATCGTGGACAAATAACTTTGACCACCACTCCATTTTGTTCACCTGAAAAAGTTACAATTTGTAACATACAATAATCTTTATGTTTAACAGTATATATAATATATATAAGTTCAAGCTATTACTGAACAATTAAACTAACTTTCTCAAGTGTCAGGGTTAGATTCCTGCCATCCTCAATGACCCAAGTTGATTCTTCCATTTTGACTTCGTGTTCAAATTCGCCGTCAATTAGAAGTTCAATCCCTCTCACTCCGATCTTAAGGTGTTTCTTTTGAATGTCTACTAACAAGTCTTTCGCCTTTAGTGTAAAAGTAGTCCTAAAAGGTATCCTAATCTGAAAGAAAAAAATTAAAAATTACACAATGTAAAAATAGTAAAAGTTTTTTTATCACATTAATGGGTAAGGCAACAATTGAAATAGAGATTTAAACTACAATTTAGAAGTTTTAACCTCTCAAGATAAGCACATGTAAAGATTGTTCTCATATAATTTCATTAATAGCATTCAGCTCAATGATGTCACAAAAAAAAGTTGACAAATAAATTGTACAACCATGACGTCTTAAAGAACTCTACTATAAAATAGAATACATTTATGCATATGTTGGCCAGTGGGAGAATGATTAGTAAACAATAGGCAAGTAAACAACAGGACCCCAAGTCACAGGTGTGTGGCCTGAGGTGTAGCAAACCCTTTACCAACACCCAACTCAATGAATAACAAATATTTGAACCAAAGCACACTGTGGTCAACAGTACAAGAATCACTCCAGCACACAGGTGACTTAATAATAAACATATATTCGGCGAAAAGTAAAAAAAAACAAGTAACAGTAAAATTCCAACTTTTCCATGAGAAAAAAAAAAAGGTTTTCATCATACTGCAAAGGTTTTTATTTTTAATAACATGGACTAGCGAGCGATATATCATCCAATAGATAAAAATAACAATTCGTTGTTGTGCACACAATATACGCCAAACAAATGTAATGAAATAACTCGTAAATCAAACCGTTTCTGTCATAACGCGGATTTATAATTTTAACGAAGAAAAACAAAATAATTTCTTAAGACCGATTCAGAAGGTAATGTAAGTAACCGCATTCTTAAGGCAATGAAGGTTGCAATATCATAAAAGCAACGATACACGAAAAAGTTAAGGAGAAAAAAAAAAGGCTATTAAATTCATGTAGTATCGGATCTCCACGGGTTGATGACTAAAATCAGTATCGTATTGATACTGGTATCGCAAGTATTGGTCAAACAATTTCCACTGCCTAAGGACAACAAAGGCAATACACAAGCAACGTCTAATTAAATATTTTTCAAAAATGCAATTTAAAGACATGTTCACAGAATTCTCATTTAAAAACATTGCATCAAGTCATTATTTGGAGAAAACGATTTATACAGGCAGCTTTGCTAATTTCTGACAAGATTTAACTTTTAAAAGTTAACTAATAGAGAAATAAAACGTTATTGTAATTTAGTTTATTTTCTATATTAGCTGGTTTTGTATAAATTAATAAATTGTTTAACAATACAATCGATATCATAAAAAAAAAACCACTTTTTAACAATTATCCGTTATCCATTTTTGTTTAAATAAACGACATAGCAGTATAAGTGACAGGATACTAAAATTTAATGTTTTTAAAATTAATTAAATAAAATCGTATTTATTATTATAGAACCTGGGAGGTGAGGAGAGGAGGTGGCTTTTGGATTACCCATTTGTTAGTATAAATAATTAACATTTTTGGAGTCGACTAAGAAAATAAATTAATCCTTCCATCTCAAAATTTGAGAGCTTTTGATACTATTTGAATCGAATGTTTGTCCATTACAGGTTCCATACGACCGTATCTCTTTATATATATTTTTTCAATATTAAATCTATAACGGACATGAGCAGTATCTACATGTATCCGTCTAAATTATTGCAGGTATAAAAAAAAAAAATAATGTAATAATTTGCAGGTTTTTTTCATCAATAAAAAATTCAAGTACTACTACGATTTGTTGTATATTACGGCGGGTTAGCGGTAATCTGTGCATCAAGGTAACTAACATAGAACTTTCTATATCTAAAACAAATAACATTGATGTATCTATCAATTAATATAGCATTGTTTAACCTGGAACAATACATAAACAAACAGGAAAACGGTAATTGTAACCTGCACGAAAGATAAATCAGCAAAGACAATTTATCTTCTAACTATAGTAAATTATCTAGATGGCAATTCTTATCAATTAATTGGCTAGAAAGTTCTTTAGTTATGAGATAAAACCCTTATTCTCACAAATTGTGGTAATTTAGTTAAATATTCTTAAGAAATCTCCTTAGAACATGGCATTGTATGAGAAAACGGAATCCATTCATACCTATTTGCTAGTACTTCACAATACATTTGACCTAATAGGAAAATATTTTTGGTTCAATGTTGAAGAAGACATTTATTAATCTTTATGAACAGTCGTCATGATCCACAAGTTGACCATAAAATTTCATACCAAATGCGTGTGTAAAGATTTTCGACTCCCTAAATGGATTTATAAAGCCCAAGCAATATTAATAATTGAAGCACGTAGGCTCTACCAAAAGCTCATTGGAAACAATAAGCAGGCAGCGTTGACTCTTATTGGCTCACAAAGGTTACATCAACTCCTATAATCCTTTATGCAAGAACGGTAAAGTGGAGTAGCTTTGAATGGGTTAGGTCATCTTCCTCTCAATAAAATTTAAAACGATTAGCATGAATAAGATGAATAATCTGAACCTGTTAATTTCTATTTCAACAGGTTCTTAACCTCTACACTCATCCCAAGGCATGGAGCACGGATTGATCCATGGTAAATCGATGAGATAGTACATTTCGTTTAATTGTACACAAACCGGATGCATCAAATCTATCTCATAGGACATATATCTGCAAATAGTTTTAAAAATTTATTTTATTTTATTTTTTATCACACTTAACACGGAAACGCATTCCATAATAATTTTGTCAAGAGGTAAAAACTTATTCGACCCATAATTCGATGTTTTTTAATTTGTTCTATAATATTTTTTTCATTAAGATCCATTGTTTAAAACTTCTAGTCGAAAAAACGAAGAAATACCTATTCGAACGAAAATTTCGAATTCGTTACTTTATTAAATTAATAACCTAATAAAAAACAGTTTTGTAACCACCAAAAATGTTAAGTTTGGATCCTACGATACCTTAAATTTGGCAAACTTTAAAAATAAATATAGTTTTTAGGTTAAAAATGAACTTCTCAACAGAATTAATATGTTATAGTACTCATTCCATGCATAATGTAATGCTGATTAATTTCTTATATTTTAACTGTTTCACAAGGATGCTCTGTTTAGGAGTTATATTTTTAATTATTTGCAGATGTATGTTCTATGAGATAGATTTTATACACCTGGCCCTTCATGTAAAAGGGAGTGATCAGAAAAACAATTAAAAAATAGTGCCAACTATTTATGAAATATTTTTTAATTGTTTTCTAACAGATAACTAATTTACAAAATGTTTCCATATTTCGAGGAAAAATAAAAATTATTACCCAGAAATAAACTGATATGAGTTATGACTGATCCTTAAGGAGCATCACTAATTCAACCAACTTAAAAACTACAAATATCCCTTTAAAAATTGCCTCAGGATTGATAACGACTCAAATTACCCAAGAATATCCGATATGCATTGGGAACTAAATACAAACACTGTGCATGAATACATATATATATAAATTGACTCATAATTTCTACCAACCTTGCTACAACTTATTAATTATTAAACATGTTAATAACCGAAATAAGAAATTACCTAAAAACGACCCATAGACATGAACATAAGAGAATTAAACATACATTGCTATAAAAATCATCAGTATTTTAATTCATTTGAAAACTGTTTTGGTTTTTTTCTTTCTTTCAGTTTATTTTTCACCAAAATATTAAACATAGTTGAAGGTGAAAAGTAGCAAGAAAAATGAGTTGTGGAAGGATGTATTGTTAAGCAATATAGGTAGTAATAAATATATATATATGGACTAGATCTTTCTTAAATAACGATTTCTGTTAGATCTTCTACTTGATGGTCAAAACTTATATTGTTCGACAATAACTATAATAAAGAAGTACCAAGCTACAATATAATAACAAAATAATGATAATAATTTTAATAGTTTTGACAACTTGTTAACCCATATTTTAGACTAATTATAATCAAGCTTGATTTTTTTGATCATAATTTTATAAATAAATATAATATATTAATACATAAATATTAATACATAAATAATGATAATAATTTTAATAGTTTTGACAACTTGTTAACCCATATTTTAGACTAATTATAATCAAGCTTGATTTTTATTGATTTGATTTAAATTATGAGACTAAGAATGAACCAAAACAATAGGTATCTAACTACATTCAAATAGTATTTACAAATGTATACACTGAAATATGCAATTTGATATTTCTTTAATGTATAATGTTCTCAATTAAATTTAATGCTGTAACAGATAATTTTGAATGTTACAGGGGGACGAGGAGACAGCGGGGTGGTACATACCACGGCCGGCGCTTTGTAGGGCAGAAAATACTACCTGCTCTTGCACGACAGGGGGCCAAGCCTCCATCAGAGCATGGCTTTCAACGCCGCCTCCATCCAGTAATACAAGCACCCAGGTCGATAAAGGATTTTATCATAATATTTGTAAATTAAAATGGATTTTTATATTATAATAGTATATGTTTTTGTTAATTTTACATTTATAACACAAAAAAATAGTCAATACAACATAACTTAAAATAAAAATATAAATATACAAAATTCTATATGTATATTTATATTTTATATGAAATATTTACATGCTTGACAAAAAAGCATAAAATTTAAGCAATTTTATGTGTTATTTAATATTTATGAATATTATAAGTTATTAAGAATACTGAATGAAGAAGGTGCAGATACAAATTTTAAGCTTTTATATGTATGTTTCATAATATTCAGTACCATCAGTCTAGAAATTAAATTAAATTAAAGGAAACTAAGTTAAAAAATAGGATCATTTATAATACATATATTTTTCATAGAACATATAAATTTTTGATTATCACTCAATAGCTTTTCAATTATTTAAGGATAGTTCTGTTACTTATGCTTACACCAGTTCATCTTAATAAACAAATTGGTCTATTATAAATTAACTCAATTTAATAAATCCAAAAGCGATTTCCATATTAAGTTGCAGATTAACTACATTGATAATGAACCTGTTATGTTTATAGAGTGGATCTTCAGGTTCACTCCTACTGACGGCTGCTAATCTTGCTGCACTGAGGCTGGAGCCGACAGTGACAAAGGAAGCTGATGCGACTTCGCTTGCTTCTTCTACGCACTTCACTATGATTAACTACCCTGGCTATACAAGAGAGAAGCGACAGTCAATATGTGCTAGGCACCATGTGTCAGCCATAGTACTATCCATGTCGGCTTTGTTTTTAATTGGATTAATTGCTGCTGTTTATTACATAGACAGTAAGTGACCACTTTATTTATTTAATCATCAAAAATTAATTTTAAAATAAATTTCATACAAAACTTATAAATAGAAACATATGAATTAATTTTAATAGAGCATTCATATTATAAAATGTATAAATCCTAAGCATGGCATCCGATGACTTGGTTATTTGCGATATTATATTATATTCGGATGACTTAGTAATTATTTATGGACCGAGGTTATTTAACGAGTCCTGCTTATTTAGTATGACTACTTTCCTAATTTTAAAAGTAGGAGCCTTTATTAATATAAGATAATATTATAATATGAGGAGCATCTAAAATCAATGTCTCTTCATTTCATAGTCAGACCAATGAGACTACTGGGACTGGTATTTATTTAAATGTGATTACTTGATTTTTTTTTATAACCAGGAAACCTGGTAATGCTTCGCTATTGCTATATTTGAGGATGTATACGGATTGATTGAACACTCTGAACTTTGATATTAATTAATTTATAGATGAAGTGATAAGACGGTACTATAGTAGCAGCTAACTTCAATGTATACTTTTTTGAGCAATACACCAAAAAGGCTTAATTTTGTAAATAACTTTTTTTTTTACCGAAAAAAATAATTGGGCCAACCTATCACCTTCCTGGTAAAATCCTGAACATTTAGCAAAAAGCCCAGTCACAATCGGATGAACAGTACGGCAGTACATAAAGTACAAACAAACAAATATTCATTTTTATATATTAGATTAAAAATTTCTTCAACTATAATTGTCTTAAAGATTGGTAAATAATTAATTTAATTTTTGGTTGATAACACAGACCATGAAGCTCGGACTGGGTGGCGTGTTCATTTAAATTGTCTCAACATACCATGCCACAGGGGGACTGACTTTTGGTGGAGGTGGATGGTCACCCATCTAAGAGCTAACCACACTTAACTGCGATAAATTTTGAATATCAACTGCACATGTGCCAACCAACCTGGTCCCTTGTGAACCATTATCTAAATGCATAATAATTCAAACCATTCATCAAATGAAATCAAACCAACAGGGGAGGGTTTACACTACCTTAAGAATATTTTTTTAGTAGTAGAAAGATAAATATTAGTGTCAATTTCCATTATTTAAAGGTAATTCTATTTATAAAAGAAAAACCTAGCATAGAAATTAAGCCTAAATTATAATATATATAAATTATATAATATAATATAAACCTAAATTAATTTATTTGTTTTAGTGAGATCAAGTTCAGTGCGGTATTCATGATGAGAAAGAAGGATGCAGAGAAGTACGAAAACAGCAACCTCAAAAAATTATTCTTTTTATTTTAAATGCAGACCACAGATTTGAACAAATTGTTTTGTAATTATGTGTAGGTTTAATTTGTTCGATTAAAAACAATGCACTGCAAAACTTGAATCTTTGTAGGTCATGTTACAATCATATCTTAAAAAATATTCATACACGATCGATGCTAAAATGTACATTCGATGTGTAATTATTATTACTATTATTTATATGTAAATAGTCAATAAAGAGTAGATTGAATTCTTGATGGCAGGTACAGTAACAAATAAATTAAAATCTTAAAAAAAGATTAGATTAAGTTTTATTTCAACTTCATTTTACAATTTACACAATTCTTAAACATTACTCAAGTAATGTCATAAGAATACAAGTAACATTAAATCAATAAGAAAATTCAAATAAAAAAATTTAATTTTTAATTTTTTTTAATTGATGGATTTTCATTAAAATAGTAAAATGAAGTTGACTAAATAACTGAGGGATTTTAGATACTAGATGATAGTGTTTTCAATAATGACTGTGATTATTAAAAACAAGCTAAATATAGAACAACTGGTTTTAAAATGTAACCTAATTTATGTTGCGTAAGAACTTATTTTTAATTCTTATTAGCGCTTAAGGTTGTATAATTAAACAATGATATTTCTTATATTTATAATGTGATATAATTATGTAAAACTTTGTAGTATTAAATCAGTTACATCTGAATGTCTTTCATTTACCCAACTATCTCGGGAATTTAACATAGCATTTCAAAAACTAATATATAGTTTTGGAATTAGCTTATACAATGTAATGATCTTATTGAAGCATAATCTGCATTGATATAAAATAAAATTATGTAAAAAAAAATTGTAAATTAAGTAAAGTGTTACCGCATAGTACGTACTATGCAGTAGTACTGCATATGTTATAGAAAGAGAGAGAGTGAGAGAGGTTTAGAAAATCTAGTCACAATAAGAAGACTGACAATTATGTGTTTACATTTAACCTATGTGACTTTCATCAATAAAAATGTAATCATTAACTGTTTAAATAATCAACATCCAATATATTTATTTCCAAATACTTAAGAAAATGAAAATGAAACGATGACACTTTATGATCATTTAACACTATTCATTTAAAACATGCCCATTTCAAGTACATAATATCTTTCCATA
>NW_027107439.1:586071-590613 GCF_000696795.3 Halyomorpha halys | reverse complement strand
CAACCCCAGAATGTAATGCAAGGATTTCTTCTTCACTATTTTCAGTCTTAAATCATTATTAGTAATCAAGGAAACCCAGGAAATATTTGTTTCCTGTAATCCAGGTGTTTCTTTTGTTAGCCGGATAAACGTACAAAGGTGACAGTTCCTATCCTTTTGATGCTGTTGCTTATATCCTAGCTTTCCTTACAACCAAGTTTCTTATAAGCAAGTTATAGTGTATCATAAAGGCTAGTGCTTTCTTTTCTCTATTGAAAATGCAATATATCATAACTCTGTAGAAGTCGGACATTAATATTCAGGGACTGACCATAAAAACATTATTTTGGTGTTAATTAGATCTTGTGAATGATCGGAGGACTGATGATGGGGTGACAATGTAAAAAGTTGTTATTGGTTTTAATAAAATAAAATAATTAAAACGTGGAAGAGTACCTTTCATTCACAAGATCTAATCACAAATGAAACTCATGGATGAAACTCATCCAATAGAAGATATAACTTTAAGAATTGGTGTTTGTTATTAAAAAAAAAAAAAAACTCCTTAACAAATCATTGGATAACATTTTACTACTATAACTATAACATTACTCACCTTATTATGAACTTATAATAACAGGCAAAATTGCAGGATTAATTAAATAAGATTGCCACTATATGAATGGGTATATTTATGCCTTACGATACAAATGAAAAAGATTAAATTTATGCCTGATAGGATATGGATACTAGTTGAATTTTCTAGACCCTTAGACTTTTCCCTTGAACGTTGAAGTCTGGAATGTTACCCACTGTGTAAAGGTAAATAGCTAATAAGTAAAGAACCTGCTGTACAACATCCAAAATGTAAGTATTGAGAACTTAACGAGTAGACTGCCACAGTACTTTTTAGGATTCATGTCTATAAAGCCAATATAATTCATATTATATTACAATAGGTAAACAGATAAAGAGATAGGCCTTAGGCTAAAGAGGCTTATAGCTCTTAGGCCGGGTTTATAGTGGTGATAGCAAACAGAGAGGGAAAAAAAGCTGAAGAGAGAAATGTGGAGATCAAGAAGGTTATGTCTTTATAGTGGTGATAGCTAACAGAGGGGGGGAAAAAAGTTGAAGAAAGAAATGTGGAGATCAAGAAGGGTATGTGTTTAAAGTGGTGATAGCAAGCAGAGGGAGGAAAAAAAAATCTGAAGAGAGAAATGTGGAGATCAAGAAGGTTATGTCTTTATAGTGGTGATAGCTAGCAGAGGGGAAAAAAAAGCTGAAGAAAGAAATGTGGAGATCAAGACGGTTATATCTTCATAGTGGTGATAGCAAACAGAGGGAAAATAAAAATTGAAGAAAGAAATGTGGAGATCAAGAAGGTTATATCTTTATAGTGGTGATAGCAAGCAGAGGGAGGAAAAAAATCTGAAGAGAGAAATGTCAAGATCAAGAAAGTTATATCTTTATAGTGGTGATAGCGAGCAGAGAGAAAAAAAAGTTGAAGAAAGAAACGTGGAGATCAAGAAGGTTATGTGTTTAAAGTAGTGATAGCATGCAGAGGGGAAAAAAAGCTGAAGAGAGAAATGTGGAGATCAAGAAGGTTATGTCATTATAGTGAAGTGCTGTTAATTGCAGTTTAATAATTAATTAAATAGTTGGTTAACTATTTAAGAAAATAGTTTAGTTATTTATTTATGTATTTTGATTGGGAGAAAAATAAATTAACCAACAGTTTAGTCAAATATGAAAAATTTCATAGTAATCCATTAAATTATGAGATATAGCTTTCATTTCCCTTCAAAAGTTATTTAACTGTTTATTTTAATTGTTTCCTTGATATGCATCTTTAGAATGTGGGATGGATGACTTATTAGGTTCTTCCAAGCAATGTTAGTATCATTCAGGATTTAGTTAGTTACAACCCCAGAATGTAATGCAAGGATTTCTTCTTCACTATTTTCAGTCTTAATCATTGTTAGTAATTAAGGAAACCCAGGAAATTTTTGTTTCCTGTAATCCATGTGCTTCTTTTGTTAGCCGGATAAACGTACTAAGGTGACAGTCCCTATCCTTTTGATGCTGTTGCTTATATCCTAGCTTTCCTTACAACCAAGTTTCTTATAAGCAAGTTATAGTGTATCATAAAGGCTGGTGCTTTCTTTTCTCTATTGAAAATGCAATATATCATAACTCTGTAGAAGTCAGACAGCATTAATATTCAGGGACTAACCATATAAACATTATTTTGGTGTTAATTACATCTTGTGAATGATCAAAGGACTGATGATGGGGTGACAACGTAAAAAGTTGTAATTTTTGAAAAAAAAAAAGTTGAAGAAAGAAATGTGGAGATCAAGAAGGTTATGTCATTATAGTGAAGTGCTGTTAATTGCAGTTTAATAATTAATTAAATAGTTGGATAACTATTTAAGAAAATAGTTTATTTTTGTATTTTGTTTGGGAGAAAAATAAATTAACCAACAGTTTAGTAAAATATGAAAAACTACATAGTAATCCATTAAATTAGTAAAATTATGCAAGATATATTAAGTATATCATCTAAACCACATATACTAAATGACTTGGGTATTCAATTATTTTGGTTAAAAAAACATTAAAAACAATATGCACTTGGCTTTTAGTAATAACTAGCGCCTCAAATAAAGTAATGTTTTTTTATTACTATCTACCAAGTAAAACCTTATTTTGTGTTTTTTATTCCTTTGATACAACTAGGGTTTTTGATATGAAATATCATTTATCAATTGTTCATATAATAAGTCTGAACCCAAAACTATAAATTTGACCCTAGTTGGCATCCTAGGCAATTAAGCAGAACACAAACTACAAGCTATCTTGTAGTTGGTAGTGAAATGTGTTAAATCAAGCTGATCAATACTTTCTAATACCAACCAAAAACAACATGATGTATATCAGCAAACCAGTAAACGGTCTCTTCATAGACATATCTTTAAGCCTAGACGGGTACATCAAACAACATTAAAGAAGAAAGTATCTTACTTCTATCTCTTGAAGAGTTTGGGTCCACCTATAGTTTTCAAAATCAGCACCATTTCCTGAATTAGGTACCATTCTATGTTCGTCTTCACTATCACTATCATCATTTTTTGCATCAGCAAGGGTTTTCTCCAGAACTGCTTCTTCTTGCTCTGCTTTTCTCCTTTTCTCTTCCTGAAAACATGAAGTACTTATCATATTAAAAAATTCTAAATATATAAACGTTTTTATTTTATAAATTTGTCCATATATCTTTTATGATAATACAAGGCATAATACTTTTGCCCATACAATAAAATCAGATAATACAGAACAACTTCAAAAATAAAAATACAATTATTTTAACGATAATGGATATTTTTATTTTCATTAATAAAAATATTTAAGAGGACTGGCAAATGCAATGAATACATTCGAAGGTCGATGAAACAAACATATATGAATGATCAAACTATAAAACCTCATAAAAAACACACAACAGTATGAAGTGTAGCACCAATGAATTTCATACATGTAGGCTGAAATTTCTATTAAACAGAAATCATCTAGGAATGATAAAAAATTGTCCACTTACTAGAAGTGTCATGCACATAAGGCAAAAGAACTCAACAAAAGCTAATATTCAACAACACAAACAACGTACAGCAATATGTTGGATTCATAATGTTAATCATACTAGGATGGTTATTTGTGAATTTAATTAGTTTTAGAAAAAGATGTAGAATAACAAAAAAAGAATTTGAATATATAAAGACGAGCACAATTACCTTATTTGGTATATACTCTAAAATTGAGTAAGAATTGAAAAAAAGAAATATCCCTGGGTTTTAATAAAGTCCTTCCCACTAAGATGCGACAGGATCTGTCTCCTAAAGACAACTAAAATAAGAGCTTCATCGTCCACAAATCACCTAGTCGTGAACTAAATGAAAGAAGAGCCAGGTTTTCTTTTAGTAGGTGGCAAACATGTTTTATTACAATGTACCAGATAGTAGTTTGGCCATTCTAAATATTCTCTTGGGTTTGTTTACTTGAGTGTTTACCAGGCAACTCACTATGTCATTAGTCTCCTAGTAAGTCATTCCCAATGTGGTCAGAGCATAAGTAACTAATTAATCTGTGCATACTCTTAACTAAATTCCAAGCATTGTGTTAATGCTATAAGTTCAATTACACTAATGATTATATCAAACAAATCTAGAACTTTATTTGTACCACTTCCTCTATGCTACCTTCCGTGGGCAGTATAACAATGCTCCTTCTTACTAACAACTACTAAAAGATTTTATTGTAGACTTTAGAGTGTTGACCAATTTAAAATTGGTATTAAATAATAAATAATGGTTAAAAAGTTGATTGCCATCGAAATAATAATATAAAAGATAGTAATAATAGATACATAAATAATAGATAAAAGATACTAATGAAGTAATGAAATCACCATTTAGAGTAGTTGTACTAGAAGAAGGCATTGCGCCAGTAGTAGGCATTCAAGATTTAAACATGAAAAATAAGCATTGGGAACAATTAAATAGTTTGAAT
>NW_027107439.1:576270-584656 GCF_000696795.3 Halyomorpha halys | reverse complement strand
AGTAGTTGTACTAGAAGAAGGCATTGCGCCAGTAGTAGGCATTCAAGATTTAAACATGAAAAATAAGCATTGGGAACAATTAAATAGTTTGAATAGGGTGTCATCATAAAGGTTCTCTTGTGCTGAGACTCATTTAGAAATACCTATGCATTGAAGGCTTTGATTAGTTTTACATTAACAGAAAATTCTCTTCACGTGGGCATGGTATTCAACTTTGTAAGTGGTTATAAGTGTTTTATAACCATTTTTCAGAAAAGTTCAAGAACTTTATTTTTTCTACCATCCTATAGAGTTATTTTACTTGATGTAGGAACTATTAGTTTCTGTTCAATTTACATATGACCAAGATACCTATTACTATCTCATCAAAATGCTCAGTTTTTCAGTAACAGAAATGTTTGCCCCATGAAAAATTGTCTTTTATACTTGTTTTACTAAATAGGGTTCATCAGTTGTTATGGAACAAGACAGTATTTGAAAATTGCCTTTCTTTACTTGTTTAACTAAATAGGGTTCATCAGTTGTTATGAAACATGATAGTATTTGAGGTTTTCTCTGATAATGTACCAGCAGAAGGCAGTGGATGCTAACTACTGGACTACTAACATGTCTAATTAGTAACTACCAGATAGAACACTGAAACATTTATGTTATAATTATTTTTTCTTTTTTTTTTTTTTTATCAGAAATTTTATCATTGTTAGTTGCAATTAGTTGACAAAGAGGCCAACATGCAACCTATGAATAGGAAAATGTCCTATTTAGAAGAAATAATTATGTTGGCTTCATTTGATGATCCCTAAAAAAGCAATATGCTTTTGGTAATGGTTACAAAAAAATAAAATGTTCCTGACCAGAATCTTCAATATAAAGTACAGGCTTAAAAGCCTATAATAAGAAATATAAGATCTAAAAGCATTCTTATAACAGACGAAGAGGAAATTCTGATTATTTAGATAAAATCAATGGCAGCTAAAGGGATTCCTCTTACTACTTCACAGTTCACAGAAGGTGTCTCATAAAACCAGCTAGCCAGGAAAAATTCCATTACCGATGAGCTGCAAATTAATTTATTGAGAAATACTTTCAGATTAAAAGCTTCTTGAACCTAATATTTTTAAGTAAAAATAATTGATAAATAATCAGATTTAATGTGGAACCTATAGTATGTGATATTGAATAGTTGATTAACTCTCAAGAAAAGAAAGTTAAGAAGTGGCCAGCAACAGAGCTATAGGTTGTTCCTGATGTCATTTTAAACAGCATGTCTAGAATCTTGTTTAAACTATCAGAAGTTTCACTATCTCGTCATAAAGCAATCGTAAATGAATCCATCATGTCTGAGCATGTTGAAACATGAAAAATAAAATGAAATGGTTAACATTCTCCACGGATTGGACTAAAAACAAAATAGTTAACTTGTAGCTAAAAAGAAATGTATTTGGCAAGAAGTAACTTAGAATATTCTAATATGGACAGCAAAAGATTGACAAAGGAATGGTTGCTGAAGATAATCATATTCATAGCTGTCTAGCAGTCAATCAACAAGAATAATAATCTAACCTCTACCAAACCCATGTCACAAACAGGACTTGATTCCAAGAAAGACAAAAATGATGAATACCGCATGTGAGTTTTCGGAGATTATTGACAGGAATACAGAAATATTATTGGTATTGATTTCCTATAATATACTAAAGAAACATTTCCGAATTCAATGAGCCAATGAAGCTTAACATAGATAAAACACTTATTTTAACAAATGTTCCAAAAAATCTTATTTTTGAAAACTAAAATAGAAGTTTCAATATCTTCACAGCTAGGATGTAGATTGAATTAAAAAAAGTTTAATGTTTAGATTATGTGATGTTACTAAATCTTATTATTAAGTTCCTGAGAGATAATTATGCCAGATCATATTATTTTACATTCTAAAAATCATTTATATTATAGCAATAATTATTATACTTTATATCTTAATATACAATATTTTACTTTAAGACAAAAATAACTATTTTATACTTTGTCAAATAAAGATTTTATTAGTCAATAAAACAATACTAACCGCTTCAATTCTTTTTGCTTCTTCCTCACTTATTTCCATTACTTTAGGGGTTTCTTTAGCAGTTAATCTTTCTTTTCTTTTTCTTTCAGCTTCGGCATTTTCATTTCTTTTCTTTTCTGCGGCCAAATTTGCATGTGACTGGTGTTGTTCAAATGAATCTAAAACCAACTATTAAAGCATATTAGTTAAAACAACTTTTGAGTACTTATATTTTATTCACTGTATAAACCTGAACCAATAAAGTTTGGGTTTTCAGAAGAATTAAATTCAAGTGATGAAAGGTTCTAAATATTTTTGCTTGTAAAAACATGGTCAAATAATATTCTGTAATTGAAAACTAATAAGACATATTAATCGCTGGTCCAATATAATTTTTTTGTCTATACATTCACATTATTCCTGCATGGATAGTGAAAAAGTTAACTGAAAGTAAACTTTTCAATAAAGCAGTTTCAAATTTTAATTTCCAAAAATCTTGTAATATCAAATAGTGACTACTTCCGTTTTAGATTTATAAATGTATTTATAATGAAACCCACTGGTAGGCCTGACTTATTTTCCTCATAATTCATATTAACAACTTATTCAGTTAGTACAAATATATAATTAATAAAAATATAAAACATAACTATTACTATAAATACGCAACAACAGATTTATTTAAATGTAATGCTGAAAATGTCAGAATACTTTTTAAGAAATAATAAAAAAACATAAATCTTGATAAAATTTTGTTTATGATGGAATTATTGTGGAAGAGCAAGATTTTTATTACTCTCACCGTGAAGTTGGTACATCAAGTAATAACCAATATGGGGAAAATTTCTTCCCAAAGTTATAATGAAATATAGTTGATAAGTCTAGCAACAGATATTTATAATGGTAAAAAATTTTTTTAGTAATTTTTAAATTATATAAAACAGCTTTAAATTTGTACAAGCTTCTTGGATATACTGTTTGTAACAGAATTATACAAGTTTTTATGCTAAATGGTCAAAAAATAATTTAAGTTTTATTCATTTAAAAAATTAAACCTACTGAAATCACTATATCAGTTTAAATTTTGGTACATAGGCTACTTGTACACTAAATAAAATGACCAAAGTTTTTCTTAAATTATTCTGAAATTGCTTATCTTAATAATTTACTTAAAAACATGTTTTTTAAAATATTTTATAAGGAAATCAAAATGATAAGTAAATTAAAAACTTACTGATCTAGCAGCTTCTGCTTGAGCTCCAATATAAAAATCAGTTTTCCTTGCTAAAAAACTGAAGAAAGTATCAAGGAGCTGAAACAAATATTAAAAAGTTTAATTGAAGAAGATAATAAGAAACAAAGTAATTTGATATATTTTAATATTAAGATTTATCATACCAACTAATAATGCCATTATTATATGTCATGGATGATAGTGTGAACTACTCTGGGCCCTGCTTCATAATGGAACTAATAGTATTAGCCAATAAGTACAAGTCTACAAGTTACAAAGTACAAGCCTAATCCTTGTAGGGGATAAGTGAGTTCAATTGTACTATTGAAAAAGTACAAGTAAACATAAGAGAAGGTTATGTAATCATAGCAATGATAGAGCCTGAAACCGTTTTGCTGCTGTGAACAAAACCTTTTAAGAATTAAATTTTCATTATGTAGAGGTGTTTTTTAAAAGTAATATGTACTAGAGTAGCAAGTGATAAAGTATCAAGTACGAAAAACACCGTTGTTTCACACATTTCCTGACATTATACTCAAACCATTAAATAGCAGGAAATTCACTAGCTAGTCTAACATTAGCTTTAGAAAAAAAAGTCTTACCCGATCTAAAAATGTGTTTTTAGGTGGGGAAATTCCGAAATCTCAATACAAAAGAAAATATTGAATTGATTAATAATTTAAAATTGTATCAATGTCGGAACAATGAAATAATCAAAACTTTAAAGACAAAACAGGATTGTAAATTGCTTTATTATCTTAGTGCAGTACAAAATTTCAATATTGGAGGCAAAAGTGATATAATTATCAGAAATGATTAAATCATAATAACACTGAAACTGTGAAAATGTTCTCATTAGATAATGTTTACCAAACTCTACGATTTCGTTTTCCGATAAGAAAGTAAAAGCTCTAGTACTTTTAGAATCGAAACTAAAAGTTAAATATTTTAAAGTACAAGTCATTCTGTTTTTACAAGTGGTTACTTGTACTAATTTGGAAATATACACGTATTTTCTTGTACTTTTAGTACAAGTCTACGTGCACTTGTAATATCAAAGTACAAGTTAACTAATTATCGCGTTAATAACAGAGTTATGTTTTAGGGTTAAAAACCGTGTTAGCGTTGTTAATGTGAGGAGTTTTATTTTAATTAGTTGTTAAATTAGTTATTTTTTCAAAAACTTTTGGACTATTTATTGTCGAGTAATGAAGATGTTGGAATGATAACGTATATATATATGGAAGTTAGTGTAGCTGGAAAGAACATCCCTAGGAGAAAAACGAACAGTGTCAGCTCTGAAACTATAAGATGAAATTAATGAAAGATGTACGCCATCTACCAATTTCAATCACTTTCGAAACAATTACTTAGAACGGGAAGAGGAGACTTAAGATAGTGATATCGTAAAAAGTGGCCAAAATTGTCAAAACGGCGTGAATAATTAATAACAATAATAAACAAAACGGTATAATAGGTAGCTAATGTTATACTAGCTATTCACTAATCTAACATTAACTGTTTGATAAAAGGATTGTCTGATTTTAAAAGGTATTTTGAAGTGGGACCTTTTCGAAATCTCAAGACAAAAGAATATAATTGAAAATATATTTTTTTATTATGAGAAAGTACAAGCTAAAATTATTTAAATCAAAAATTTTTAATTTACATGTCTCAATCCCAATTAGCTAGTAATATGATAGAACCAGTTAACAGTACATAAGGTTAATAATAGTGTTATCTTTAAGAGTTAATAACTGTGTTCCTCTTGTTAATGTGAGTTTTGTTTTAATTAGTTACTTCTTAAAAAAATGATGGAAGATTTATTATGTAGTACTTGAAGTAGTGAACATCAAGAATTTAATGCTCCTATTGTTGAAGAGAACATTCCTAGAAAAAAAGCTTACAGAGTGAAGAACAATTTCAGCAGTCCAAAAATTTCATAATTTCAGCTTTGAAGTTTTGTGAAATGACTATTTTTTTTTTTACATCCAATACTTCATTACTAGTTTAATACGTAATACTTAAAAACGCCTCTATATGATGAAAATTTAATTTTTAAAACATTTTTTGTTTCCCTTTGAATATAAGAGGCATTAACAAATAAGTTGTTTCATGCTCTTCCACTTATATGAATATGCAACCTCCTCCAAATAAAAAGCTCTCCTGTTGACTTCTACTTTTTTAATATATAAAGGTGTTCCTTTAATGTAGTATATACTAGACAAGCAAGTAAATGTTTTAAAAGTGCTGCTAAAAAGGTGTAGGTCCTGGGAGGATTGTGAATAGTTAGTGATGCGAGATACATGTGAATTTATATTATATATTTTTTATATACTTGTTTTTTTTGTAAAGTGTTGCTCCAAAATAGTTATAAAAAAGTATGTAACTTTGTAAGTTGTGTGTGTGTTGATTAGACTTTCCTTAGATTTTGATTTATAGTTTTATGAATAAATATCTTTCTATGATATCTCTTATACTCAGAATGTATTAAAGAGAGGAAAAAAGATATCTAATGTGAGAGTTCTCACAGAGGTATGCTAGTATTTATTTATTTATTCTATGTTTCAGTAAAAAAAAAAAATCTACATTAGCCATTTTTACCACAGACTCCAGCTACATAAACATAATTAAATACAATTGCAATAATGATAGTAATGAGTTTTGTGTTTGTGTAATTTATAGAAGAAAATTACAATAATAATGTTACAGATTAACGTAACTCATTTTACACAATTTAATCTGCAATTTTATCTATAAATTAGATAATATTATTCTAAGCAAACTATCTGATTTCTAAAATGTAGGATTATCCTACTTAAATTTCCAGACACCATATGAAAATAAAAAACTGATATGTATTTGAAGTAATAAATAGTAATCAGAATTGATTAACAATTCACAATTGTAATTATATACCAAATTTTAAAAATCAATCAAATTAAGACAACAGAATAGGATTGAAGATTACTTAGTATTATTTTAGCACTGTGCACAATTTTGACTATTAGGGAAAGGTAACCACTCAATTATCATTCCGAAATAAGGTGTTGGAAACATGATGGTATGTAAAATAAATATTAATAAGATAATACAATTTAATTTTAATTATTTAGCCAATAAGATGAAACAAACATAAATTAATGTTAACAAGAATCCTTAGGAGCCGCCAATGATATAACACAGAATTAAACATAAGTCAATGCAACATAATCCTAAAAATATCATAAATTTGTTATCACTGGGAAATAATTTCAATTATGAGCAGATAAACATACAAATTACAGTTGATTTAAATTAAACATACCAACATACATATAGAAGAGTAAGCCATAAAATAGAACAAGCCATTTTTTCATGACATCTACATGAAGTTAATAAATCCTGTTATAGGTGTCTAAAAATTACACACCTATACATTTGTATACACCGTTCTAATGAATATTAAAAAAAAAAAAAAAACCAACAGAAGGAAATAATAGACACAGACATATAGATAGAGAATAATTTTTTGTGTTTATTTACCATATAAGAGGAAACATAATATAATAGAATGATAATAACTAAACTACTAAATAAAATGATTAAAAACCCTTAGAAACAAGTAGTATAAGACAAAATACAACATTATATAATAAAAAGTTACAGTTAATGTACATAACTTCAATAAATGAAATATAAAGGTGAATAATAATCATAATGCAGTATTTCAAGTTAATAAAATCTGGCACAATCACAGCACTAAAAATAAAATAATAAATGAAGGGAAATAATAAAACATATTTCAGGAAGGAAATTGCTATGGAAAATAAGTTTTAGAATTTGATTTGTGGCTAAAATTGATAGTATGTAACCTAAAACATTTGTTAAAATAATTATGAATAAAGCATCACTGTTGATGGCAATATTCCCTAAGGCAATGGGACCACCATGTTTCCTTTATTTGATGGGTGTTTGCTGTTGGAATCCATTAGAATCATACACTCTTTGTCTTTTGTTATAAAACACTTTCTAACCTCATAATACCTCAGTCGATATGGAAACTAAAAAACTAGAGATTATCAATCGGTCAGTGACTAATTGAGAATCATTAATTCTTAGATTATTAGTTTTACTAAACTTTAATAATGCTTGCAACTAACAAATACAGAAAGATCTCAAAAACTATAAGCCTAATATTAATTCAAAATCTCATTGCTGTATTTTAACAAATATAAGAATACCTCAACAATAAACCTAATATCAATTCATAGTTTTTGGTAGTTTAAGATATTCAATGATATTAAGTTTTGGTCACAAATAATTATAATGAAAACATGGCATCACAGGATAATGAAAATACAGGATTAAGTGCATCATAATAAAACCTATTTCAGGAAAATAATAAAACATATATCTTGAAGGATATTGCTATGGAAAATAAGTTTTAGAATTTGATTTGTAGTTAAAATAGTTTGTATGTAACCTAAAACATTTGTAAATATAATTATGAATAATGCATCACTGTTGATGGCAATATTCCCTAGGGCAAGGGGACCACCATTTTGCCTTTGTTTGAGGGCTGTTTGCTGTTGGAATCCATTAGAAACAAACACTCTTTGTCTTTTGTTATAAAACACTTCCTAACCTCACAATACCTCAGTCAATATGCAAACTAAAAAACTTGAGATTAACAATCGGTCCGTGACTAATTGAGGATCATTTATTCTATGATCATTAGTTTTACTAAACATTAATAATGCTTGCAACTATCAAATACAGAAAGATCTCAAAAACTATAAGCCTAATATTAATTCAAAATCCAATTTTCAAAGTTTTTGGTAGTTTAAGATATTCAATGATATTATGTTTTGGTCACAAATAATTATAATGAAAATACAGGAGTAAGTACATCATAATAAAACATATTTCCAGGAAATAATAAAACATATTTCAAGAAGGAAATTGCTATGGAAAATAAGTTTTAGAATTTAATTTGTAGTTAAAATAGTTTGAATGTAACCTAAAACATTTGTAAATATAATTATGAATAAAGCATCACTGTTGATGGCAATATTCCTTAGGGCAAGGGGACCACCATTTTGCTTTTGTTTGAGGGCTGTTTGCTG
>NW_027107439.1:567294-575013 GCF_000696795.3 Halyomorpha halys | reverse complement strand
CACAATACCTCAGTCGATATGCAAACTAAAAAACTTGAGATTAACAATCGGTCAGAGACTAATTGAGAATCATTGATTGTATGATTATTAGTTTTACTAAACTTTAATAATGCTTGCAACTAACAAATACAGAAAGATCTCTAAAACTATAAGCCTAATATTAATTCAAAATCTCATTGCTGTATTTTAACAAATATAAGAATATCTCAACTATAAACCTAATATCAATTCAAAGTTTTTGGTAGTTTAAGATATTCAATGATATTAAGTTTTGGTCACAAATAATTATAATGAAAACATGGCATCACAGGATAATGAAAATACAGGAGTAAGTGCATCCAACTCTCTTTAACTTGTATTGTTAACAGCTTTTCCCCTTACTTTGTAGATGAATTACTTTACAAGATATTATTTATTGCACCATGTATATGGTTGTGAGTACTAATACAAATCTATGAAAGTAGTATTCTGGTAAAATTCATTCTAACCAAGTATTCAAGAATCCTGTCTATTTTTGTTCATTATAGTGTTAGAACTCATGGTTTAAATTAAAGTCACCAAAATCCTTGGTAACAATGGTTGGTTGTTACTAACATTAATTAAAATGTTTAAAAATCAATATAACAGTACCTAGCAACAGCATATCTCTTTCATTACCTTATTCCCTAATACATCATAAATAATTATTTTTAATAAATGAAGTGAGAGAATTCATATATTTTCCAACCAATAAAATAAGATATCCATTGAAATTTTACACTTAATTATCCCAATATAGAACCAATTATTATTCACTAACATAGTGAAACTTGTGACTCTAGGATATTCTTATATCAAATTGAATGGCTATACATGAAATGAATCATCCACACAAGACTAACTTAAGCAACTTACATCTTTGATTCCTTCATGTTGTTGGGCCATAGCCAACAACATACCATCGAATTTCTCTTGCTCAAATGAAGGCATTTTGTAATTGTAAATGAAGTAATCAAAACTGACTAGAAACAAGCAAGTTGGTAACAAACACCAAACGTATTAGAAGAAGCTTGAGGACGCAATGGAGCCGAAGCTGTAAATGTAAACTGCACCTACAGCCCGCAAACGGTACTAACTAACTTATCAAGTTTTCATTATTTACTAATATCTATAAACTTCTTTAAACATCTGTGTATTGGATTTCTTAATTCATAATGCATTAATAAGTACTATATTTTTTTTGGAACTCCAACATATTTGTAATAATTATTCATTGTAGTCAGCTTCCTTTGTATTTAGCTAACAAATGGCTAAACCCTTATAAAATCACAATTAAATCATAAAATAATAAATCATTAATATTTTAGTTAGAAGTTAAATTATCAGTTATTAATATTTGAGTGATCAACTTAAAACATTTCAGAAGTGGGGAGAGACGGTAGGTGGTAGTAATTGTTGATGTCACTATTGATCTCAAGCTGCTTCATCTCACAAATATTAGTACCATAATCCACTACCTTCGACCCCTGTCATTTATTTTTACTGGACATTGATAATTCTCTCATTACAAGAATGGAAGAATATATAATATTTTTTCAAAAAATGCAAATCAAATCCACTATGTGTCGAAAATATTCTGAATTCACTGGGACTATTTTAAATTAATTTATCTATTTTTTTAGGAGTTATTACTCATTCGTTGATGTTAAAAAGATACTAAACATTAACCAAAACTAAATTTATTATAAAAATAATTTTATTTTACACATTTTTAACAAAACTCTAATAAAATTATCAATAAAATAGTTGCCAACAATATTCGGAAATACACAATTAAATTTATAAATACATGAAATACAGAATTAAATTATATTTTGTCTACTTATTTACTTATATTTACAACTGTATTTACACAAAAATACATCTAGTAAATGTGATATATGTTCATGGCATGATACAAACTTCTATAGAAACAATCCATCGATAGCACCCAAAAAGAATTAAATTGATTTACTGGTAGTATGCCAATACTTTTTGTTTAATTATACATTTTAGCCTTTCAGGTATTCATTTAACTAATTTAATAATCATCTCTTATCCGATTTCACTCCCCTCAAAATTAACGTAAATTTGTATTTTTTGATTTAAATGTTTTTTTTCGAATATAGTATTTCCTAATTTCTCTTTCGAGCTTTATTCAAATAAATCAAAATCATTCGATTGGTAGAACTTTGTTGCTAAATATAGAAATGAGTTCTTGACGTAGGGATACGACGTATCTCCCCTACGTAGAACTTTAGGGCAATAGTAAATTCATAGTAGATAAACTATTATGGAGGAAGATAATTAGTTGACCATATGTGTTCATTGCTGGAAGATGGTTCGTGTGGGAGGTTAAAAAAGATAGTAAAAGAGCAGATAATAATTTGTTGTTTGAATTTCTTGAAGTTTTTCTTTAAAATATATTCTTTCTTTCTATTTATTGAAATAGTCAGTCTTCAAAAAAGATAATTATTTTTTTCTGCTATTTTTGTAAATTTATTGACCATCACCCAAACCAGCTTTCGAGATTCAATAAACCATTATGATCAGGGTCATAATTTTGATAGAGTTTAAAATTTAATGCACGTTAAATGACCCATAAAGAAGTTTATAATGATCAATTACCTGAGAATTTATAATAACTAACTTGCAAAAATATGTAAAAAAAGGTCCCTACATATTCGGAAACATATTAGTGTTTGAAAAATTGTGTCTCAGAAAATATCGAACGTAAAGAATTAAATTAGGGCACAAATTTTAGTGAATTTATAATGCTTTAAAAAAATTAATTTTTTTTTATACTGTTGATAGTTTTAAAAATTTTGAGAGATAACGGAAAAGTAAGTGAAAATTTTAGTTTTTTCTTTAGTTAAATGAACTTTGGATGAAGAGCTCTTGAATAAGTTGAATACCGGCTTTTAAAGAACTTTTACTATTCGTGTTGTTTAGTCCACTAAAGCATTGAGTTATTTTCTATCAGAACGTGCACATCAGCTGCTGAAATAATACAGTATTCTCTAAAATTACGTAATTTAAATGGGAGAAAAGTGGAAACTTTTAATTGGAAAAATTTGCATTATGAATACGGGCAATACTCTTATAAGTTCACCATAATCCTGAGATGTCAATATAACAAAATTAATAACATAGGTTTTCCTCTTTAATATGAACAACCATGATTAAAATTTATTGGTATTTTATTGTTTGCTTTTAAATAAATAACAAATTAAAGTGATCGAAGTGAAGTGTAAATATAGCATAAATATAAATATAGCTCTTGAAGATAAGAAGTATTTGTTTTATTTACTTTATCTCCTTTCCTCTTGAGTCATTGTCAGTTGAAATGATGAGATACTATAATATTTTCGTCCCAGTGTTACTCTGACATCTTGTGAAGCGGAACGTGTGTTTTCATTGTTTTTTAATTTTAGCTAAGGTAATTTCACGTATTTAGTTGCCTTTCTCCTTTAATACGAATCTTTATACACCTAGATGCCTTTTATGTACACATAAAAGGCAAGTAATCAAGGCAGTGATTGCCATTAGTAAGTGATTTTGTGGTCATTCAGTCATGATTTAGTCGGCTCCTAAGTTTTTCCCCATGTTTGTGTATATATCGCTGCTTTTCTTGAATTGAATTTAATTTAATCTGATAAATATAAGTTTTTTTAAAATTTTGTTATTCCATAAATTATACCGTAGACTAGAGTTGATTTGTAATAACTTTAATAGCTTTAGGAAAGAATATATAACGATGTCAGGAAGAAAGTAACAGCAGTCTACCATACTATCTTTAAAATACTTCTAATTCAAATAAATTTTTTTTAAGATATGCCACTATTCAAGAAAAGCAGCGAAATTATGACAATTATTTATTTCGATAAGGATACTCAACTTGGAACTACATCATGTTCTGAATTACCACATCCCTCCTGAAATTAATTTACCTTCAAAGTAATGTTAAACTAAGAATACTTTCAGAATATAATCTACAATAAAACATTCCTGAAAGGTTAAGCTCCCTGATAAAACCCTTTAATTAGCTATTAGTAAATACTGAAGTATAATTGATTGTTTTCTTTACTAAAGTTCATAATTTTTTTTTCGAGGCATATGAAGCACTAAAAATACATTTATTTATTTTTTTATTATTCGCAAGCTTTGAAGGAGTTTCAAAATTTTGGTTTTCATTAACTTTATGGGTTTATTTCCTTGATAAAACGAAATCATCTTAACATGTTATTTGCAGCTGAGGAGAGAATGTGGCTGACTTCCCCAAGTATGACTTTGAAGGCCCTGAGCTCCGATGCCAGGATCATCACGGCCATCCAATACGCCACCCAGAGCTCCATCTACCCACCCGAGAACACGGCTGCAGAAATGACTACCGCACAGACGATCATAATATCCTTTCTATATGCTCTCAAAGAAAGAAACTTGCAATTGATCAAAATGCTACTTGAAGTCTCCTCCACTGTTCCACAAATCAAGTCGTCATTCCTGAGTGTCTGGCTGAGAGACGACTTCTCCTTTCCCAGGGGTGACATCGCCATCAGCCTTTCCACTCTAGGGAAGCTGCTGTTCGAAGGGTTGCAATTTCCTTGGGCAATCGCTGCAACACTATCCAGCCTTGATGTCAAGTATTGCATTCGAGAATGTTTTGTGGAGGTTGATGATACAGCAGGGCAGCTACTTCTTTCCACAATGAACTCATGTGTCTCAAAATGCACACAAGTTGACTTTGAAAAAGTAATTTATGATATATTATCAAGATTAAGTATTTATTCCTCAGGAAAAGTTCAAACTAGATTCTAGTCTTATAGGGAGGCATTAAGTTTTAATATTCTGGATTCTGAAAACACAATTTCCATGTTTCTTGCAGCATATTTACTATCCATACTGCATTCATAGAGAATTTTCAACTGTGATAATGATATAAAAATAAAAGATTTAGAAATTTTCTTCCCCAACAAAAAAATATATAGCAATAAATGAAATAAACCAAATCACTTCATTTTGGGGCACCCCAGTGCCAAAAGGAGCTCTGTCGTTCAAATTTTCCTCATTAGAAGGACATTATTGGAAGCATTGAACCATTTAGGTGAAACTTCAGATTAGCCAATTGTTAATTGCGAAAAAAGAAAAACAACTCTGGATCAGAGTTGAAGTCAATAAAACTGTAATCCACTTTATTTGTATAATGATAAAATTGGTAAAGAGAAACTTATCTTCAACAAGTTTAGTTATGCGTAGAAATGGATCTTTTTTAAAAAAAAACAAATTACACTTCATTGAGATGTCAAAATTTATTACTTTTTGTTTATTATTATTGTTTGTATGTGTGTGCTGGGTCCTATACTTCTTTCCTGGGAATCACAGCGCAGATAATTTTTCAGGGTTAGATCATATATGGAATAGCCTTTAACTCAAAATGAAATATTATACCATAGTGCTTTAAGTGTAATTATTTTATTAGTTTCAGTATAAAGTTATAAACATAAACAATTTTCAATTTGTTTTTCCTAACTTTACTACAAAAATTTGAGTTGTTACTAATCAACTAGAATATAAATATTCTAAACAATAGAAAATCCTTGTAAAAAGATATGAGGAATAAGGGGATAAGAAATTTGATGAAAATTTTGAAATTACTGTGTATTTTAATTATACTTTATTATTATTTAACTTTTTTAGCCCAAGACAATTCAAATAAAAAATTATAATAAAATATTAATTTAAATGAAAGATAATTTCTATAAACTGTTAAGAAGGAACAATTGTTTAAATTTATTTTGGTTTATAAACTAATATAAAAAAAACTATATACAGTATCCTAAAATTGTTTCTTATGTCATTCAACTTCTGGCACCCAGTCTGATATTTTATACATACTTTCATTATTGAACTAAGTGTATTATATTATAAGTAAAGTGATTGTAATTTATAATGTAAAATAAATATATTTTAGACATTACTGTCAAAGGAATCGCAAACCAATTTGATGAAGCATGTCAGTTTTCAATTACCTGTAGTAAGTATTTCCATAAAATAAATTATTTTAATAAAGAGAACAAGTTTACTTCTTTTAACTATTAAAATTTGCCCAGGAAAAATCATCCATTGGGACTCAAGCTGGTCTTATTGTCCATGTAAAGTATTATGTTTTATTAAATTATTTTCATTGTACTGCTGCACTTCAAAGTTATTATGCTTAAGCATTTTTTTTTTTTGTTTTCAGGACCGTGGGGTTTCAGCTAAACCAGAACAGTCAACAACTGGAGTTCAGACTATAGATCAGGTTAATCATGCAAAAACATTTTGTATTTAATTTTCGTTTGGTAAAAAGTTTAATTGGTTTACTAAACACTAAATAAAAAAAAAATTTTACTTACTTTCAAAGCAAAGTTTCAATTTTGAAGCCCTCTTCTTTGACTGATTCTCATTCAATTCACACTTTACTCAAGGTAAACTTAAAATGTTTTACAGTTAAAAAGTTAGGAACAGATCTAGAACAACTACATAATTATATATTATAGTACATAGTTAAAATAATCTATTATTGAGTTAAATACTATACTTGAATTTTAACTGTATTGATTTTTAAATCAGCCAGAGAATTATCCAGGAATGAGGGCTGGAATTCGATTCGACCTTCAAAGTACACCAGTTAATACTTATGGATCTCTTCAAGGATTTCAAGCCATACCTGAGGTTAAATCTTCCTTAAAATATTTTGTATTTAATTTTTGTTTAGTGTGATAAATTGTTTCTTCTTATCCTCATGAACCTATTTCAATACCTCAAAACAAAACTCCTCTTCTATTTACACGGCATGACAATTTAGGGTCTATTTGTTATCCCATACTACTACTACAACCTGGATTATAGTTCTTCCAAATTATGATAGCATTTATTTATTTTTTCCAGGCTCATTGCAGACCAATGCAAACTACTCCTTTATTTATCAATGACCAATCTCTGGTACCTATCTATAAGCTATTCATTACTAAATATAACTACCATAAAGTGAACTATAAAACTTTGAAACTATGCTGCTAAATTTTTTTCTTTCAGTACAGCAGGGATTCAGTTAAACAAGGACAATCAACTACAAGAGTCCAACCTGAGGTAAATATTGTAGAAAATTAGTATTATTATTTGATTTGTAAATAAAACAGTAGTTGGCGACATTGCCCTCTGACAGAAAACCTTTGTATGGGGCAGTGGGTCGTGGCGTCTATTAGCGGAAACATTCACTCTTTGTCTTTGTTTATGAAACCCCTCCCGAAATTCCATAACAAATATTTCTTGAAATATTCTTTATTTAATTTTTGTTAAGTATGGTAATTTGTTACTCATATTCTTATCATAATGCCTTTAAAGAATCATAAAAAAATTTCTCTACTATTTACTGTAATTTTACAGGATATAACAATTTAGGGTCTATTTGTTGTCCTATGATATTATTAAAACCTGGATTATAATTCTTCCAAATTATGATAGCATTAATTTTTTTTTTTTAGGCTCATTGCAGACCAATGCAAACTGCTCCTTTACTTATCAATGACCAATCTCTGGTATCTATTTATAAGCTATTCATTATTAAATATAACTACCATAATGTGAACTATAAAACTTTGAAACTATGCTGCTAAATTTTTTTCTTTCAGTACAGCAGGGATTCAGATAAACAAGAAC
>NW_027107439.1:547070-565254 GCF_000696795.3 Halyomorpha halys | reverse complement strand
TATATATATATAGTAGTGTCTGTATTATTCATTTAGCAGCCTCAACTACCCAGTGCAGACCACTGGTGTTTGTGCGGTAGTAGTGTCTAATCTCCCATTGTTCATTATTTTAGTGTAGATAGTGGCTGACCCAGGGCATTTTTGTATTTTGGCTCAATGATGCAATTCATACCCATGGAAGCAGGTTCACTAAACTAAAATTAATAAATTAGTTTTAAAAAAGTTTATTATGAGAGATGGAATGAGAAATTATAGTCATATCTACTTTATAATTAGGAATATTTACAAAAGGAAAAGAAAAAAAAAGTTGATAGAAGTTAAATTAGGTTATTTTGTATTTTAGTGGGTCAAGATAACATGAAAAAAGTGGATTATTATTAGTGTAGCTATTGTTTGATGCAATTTGTTCCCAAGCTATTTACTGAAATAAATAAATATTATGTACTTTCAATAGTTGTTTTGTTTTTTAAGTCAGTTGATCAATATCACTTGGCCATGTATTCATCATTTGCATGAAACAGACATGTATTGCTCAAATTTAATGTGGGTGGAACCATGGTATACAGCTAGCATTAAATAAAGAAATAAAGATTTAAGGAAGAATTTGATAAATAAAAAAGTAAAAGGTTATTCTCAATGAATATCATTAAATTAATCATTATTTTTAAAATATTGTATTTTTTCATGAGTCTGTCATTTTGTTTCATTCACATAATAATTTAAATCACTATAAGGAACTTTATATTCAATAATAATTTTCAGGAAACTGCCAAGACTCTGAAAACAACTTCTCCCAGCGATTCTCCTTCATTAAACTCGTCAGAAGAGGTAATATTTATAAAATGTTTTAGAAAATTGTATTTATGTTTGACAATACAGGTTAAGAAATAAATCTTTCTGAATACTAAATGGAAATTTCAGGTGTGCTGTCATTGTTTAGGTGAGTTGGGATCATGTATTCTGGAGTATCATCTTTTTTTCTTTATCTTCATTATACCATTGGCCATCTCCATTTATCATAGTCTCCTAGTATTCTTCTTGTTCTTCACTTTGCATCCATCATAATTTGGGTCTGTCAATAAGAGTCGGCCTGAAGAAGCCATCCTGCATTTCTAAACTATTTGAGCTACCTTTCTTCTAGGACATTTCAAATAGGCCATTTGCATATACTCTCTCTAATGCTTTAGTTGCAAGCCTGGTCATGCAGGACCATGTCATTCACAGAGTTGAAATTCTGAATTAAGAAGGTATCAGGTTTCAGAAGCCAGCAATCTCTGCCTTCCTCTACTCCCCCCACACCCATGGTTGCTCTTCGATTAGAACCTTCCAGAAACCATCTACCATAAAATTAGATGTTAAACATACTTTTAGAACATAAATGGAAAAGAAACTGATCCATTTAGTCTTAAAATTCCTCTTAGGTCCTGATAAAACAATTTCATAGCAATTATTAAGCTTGATAGTATCCTTTGATTCTGAAGAGTTAGCCAAAATTGCTACTATTATTGTATTAACAGAGTTTTTATGTATTTTACTGGTCATAGTTATCTACCTCTGCTAAAATCTATCCAAAAACTATTTTGTCTTTTTTTAACAGTTCAGTTGGGATATTTTTTTTTTTCTGACAGTCATAACATCCCTTGATACTATTTGATTTCTTAGACTTCTTCCAAACATTATTATTTTATTTTACCGTGTTTGTACCACCATTAGGTTATCTTGGTACCAACATAGATTCTATTTGGGCCATAAAACATGGCCGACATTCAGTTGCATGAACCGAAAGCATATTCAATCCTTTATGCTCTGCCATAAGTTATATAAATCAACTTCATCGACTTCATGGAACTTACTCCTTAATTCTTCTTGATGCAGGAAGTTATTTTTTTTGTGCTGTAATAACTTAAGTAAAATGTGTTTGTATTTGAAAATAACCTTTTCCTTGTTTAGTTCATTCAACAAACAATATGTCCATAAAAAGCTGTTTTATGCCCCTTCTATACTCAAAATAATCAATGATACTGTTCCCTATTCTTCCTTGGACCTCTAATGTTTATTATTTTATGATTTTGGGAAGAGTTTCTAATGAGAAAATCCTTTTTAATGCAGAACTCAATCAGAATCTGCCCATTTTTATTTGATACATTTTCTCTATTCCTCACTCCTTTAACTCTATGGAATAGTTCATACATCCTTATCAGTTCTGGTATAAGTTAACAACATATAAATTCTATGCATCTATCCAAAATATTTAAAATTACAACATGTACTACAATTACTTAAAGGTTCAAACCAGTTGAGCTTGAGTTTAGTGAGCTACATATTCAAGATTATTATTCATTTCATGCTTTAAATTTTCTTACTAAAATATATTTTGTCTAATGGAGCAAATAATTCTACAATATTTTAAAGTATTTTTATTTAATTTTTTTTTTCAATCACAGACTGAACTGGCTTCTTGTATGGCTTCCCTTTCAACCATGAAACCAACTACAAAGGTATAGTTATATTTTCAAACATTGATCTATGAATTAATATACATTCAGATTTTGAGAGTTTATTTTATATAAAATGAATTAGATTTTATAATTGAATGTTGACAAAGTAATAAGTTAAGTAATTAGTAATAATTTAGAATGTATCATCTAAAAAAATTAGTAAGATTGATTAGTCAAGGTATTAAAACTCATTTTTTTTCTTTCAGGTTGAAGATGCAATGAAAAATTTCATAGGCAATACAGGATCAGTTTCAAACAAGGTATTGTCTTAGTTAAAAAGCTATTTGTTCATACATTTTCCCTTATTAGTGTCCTATACAAATAAACTAAAAGATCCTAAATCCATTTTTTTCTAAATACATTCTCATTGTATTTTTAGAGATATCCAGAAATGCTTCAAAAGTGAATTTAGAAAAAAAGAAATTTAGATACTATAAAAATTATTATTATTAGAGCAATAATATGATGGTAGGAACACTATGAAACATACAATTTTCTAAATAGTGACTTTTTTTTTCCATATAGGGTATGGCAAATGAACTATTATATAGTGCAATCCAAAAAAATGATGCCAAATCTATTGTTACTGCTATCAACGCAGGAGCCGATGTGAATCATGAAGGCGTTATGAAGAAGAGACCATTGCATGTGGCTGCTTCGGCTGGAAGAATAGAACCTGCAATAGAACTGATACACTGGGGAGCAGATGTAGACTCTTTAGACCACTGGGGAGAAACCCCACTCTTTGTCGCTTCCGTGGCTGGGCACTTTCTCATGGCAGAGGTACTGGTAGCAGCTGGAGCCAATATCAATCACAGAAACAGTGAGGGGAACTGTCCCCTACATGTGGCAGCTAGTGCTGGGCAGTTGGAGATTATTCGCCTCCTCCTCAGCAGTGGGGCCCAAGTAGACTGCAGAGGTGAGTCTCTAAGGACCCCTCTCCACTGTGCGGCCTTTAGAGGTCACCTCTCAGTAGTCAGCCTACTTCTGGATCAAGGAGCTGATCCTAAGTCCATCGATCAAAGTGGACACACACCTCTCACCCTTGCCAAGACCTACCAACAGCACCTAGTGGCTGACTTCCTATATTACCGAAGTCGGGAATGAGCATATTTTGAGGCTTAATGCTTGAAGGCAATAAGAGCATGTTATCTTAATGCTAGAAAATTGCTCATCTTCGGTGTACAGATTAAATTTGATGATAATGCAAAATTTCTTCATAAGATTCATCTATGGGGCAACCAGATGCTCTTATAAATCTGTAGTTCCTTTTCCAGTACCTGGTGGCAATTCTCCTTTGAGTGGAATTCCTTCAATAGGATCCTTAGTTATAAACCACCTCAGTTATCAATCCCCTAAATATAAATGGAAGGAAAATAAAACACTATAAAAGTAAAAGTAAGAAAACATTATAAAATAAAAAATAAAATAAAGAATACTTATCTAAATTATTTAAAAAATCATTTTGAAATGGTGTGGCAGGTATGCTCACGATGATACCAAGATGTGTATGCATTATAAAAATCAATTTGAATCCACTAGATTTTGGTAATAAATGTTTTGCATACATTAGTTCTACATAGTCTGTAGTTTTAGACTGATATCTTTATTATTGTATGTTTATTTCAGTTTTTTTTTTCTAAAGCATTATCCTTAGTTTTTTAAAAAGGTATTTTTGTGTATATTTATAAATATTCGTCATTAGTTATTTTTATTTAGTTACTATCTATAATTTAGCTCAAATACTGCTTTATATCAAATTATAATTGTATTGTATTACCTGTAGACTGTTATAAAGGACTTACTATGTGCATCCAGATATAAATTAATTCAAAAAATATTCAATTTACTAAGGACATTATCTTTAGATTGTAAATAATTATTAA
Source organism: Halyomorpha halys (assembly GCF_000696795.3). Taxonomy (NCBI): domain Eukaryota; kingdom Metazoa; phylum Arthropoda; class Insecta; order Hemiptera; family Pentatomidae; genus Halyomorpha; species Halyomorpha halys. The sequence goes on along the minus strand of NW_027107439.1, from coordinate 560,870 downwards.
CTTAAAATTATAAAATAAATTTTAAATCTTTTAATTCTTATTAACCTGTGAACAATTAAAAAATACTTAATTATAAGACAATAATAATTACACCTTCCTTTCCACATAAACTCGTAGCATTTAATAAAATAACAATATAATTTTATATAATCAATTTTTTATTTTCATTTTTAAAAACTGCAGAGGTTCAATCTTTTCCTGGAGCTATGTTGTTCTTAAGTTCTAGGATAGCATCTATGTCTTTATATTCTGGAGGGTCAATTTCTTCTTTTTCTTCATTGCTTGTTCCAATAGTGTCTTGTACTTGATTTTAATCTTCTTCATACAGATATTTGTTGAAGTGGTGGGCCTTCCGTTGACGAGATTTCTGTCTTATCTATATTCAGTGTATTCGCCCTCCCTTTTACATGTTTTAATTCATTCTTTTTTTCTCACACCGTTTTTATTATCTTTATTAACTAGAAACATTGTATAATACGAAAAAATCTATATATAAATATATATATACAATTTAATTTTTTCTTACCCTAAGGTATTTTATGGAAGGGATTGGAAAAGGAAAGGTCTGCTGTGTGGGGGAGGGGAGAGCATTCTGATGCCTAGCGCCTTTTTATTTATTCCATGGTGGGAAACTTTAAGGGGTTTGAAAGGAGCCCCACTAATGTTAACATGTAATCTAATCGATTAGCAAGGATTTAAAAAAAAAAAAAGTTGGAACATTTTAATGACTGTAAGTCTGTTACAGGAGACTGTAAAGAGTTGGACAAAAATTAGCTATAGTGGAAACTAATAGCTAAAATTGTCATGGATACGATATTTATTTATCAATGGTTCATTCATGAATAACTGTCGTATCCATGGTGATTTTAGCTGTAGTTTTGATTATAACTAATTTTACCCATCACTGATTGTAAGGTAACACTGGTGTAAAGAAGCGCGAAAATGTATTAGTGAGCGCTGGTAGTATTGTTTGTATTGCTTTAGAATACAAAAAGTTGAGTTGCAGGAGGCCTCGTAGTGATAATATGTTAAGTGGTTTCAAATGCTGATTGTTTATCACAGTTATTAATATATTTTATCCAGGTAAGATTAGTAAGTTTTTATTTAGAGAATTGAATGCGATACATGTATAGTTGATTTCGTATTCATAAGAATAGCAATATATTTTTTTTTTGTCAGCCCAATTAAATGATTGCCAGATGTTTGAAGTTCTGAACCATTTGATAAATTTTAAAAACATCCTCCGAAATTCTCTTTATAAATACGAGAAAAAAAACAACAGTAAAATATACCAAGCATACTGCTTTAAAATTAAATAATGTCAGCTGTTGTTCATTTTTAATATTTCATTGATTATAAGATTTGTTTACGCATGGAACTGTATTGCTTAAAAAGAAGCTTAATAAGGAAGCTGTAGGCTAAAAAAGAAAATTAATAATAACATTAGCACTTAAAAAACCAAGGCATCAAATCTGCACACCTCCTAGAAGCTCTTCACAACTTATTTTTCTTTTGCATTTATTGGCTTCATCGCACTAGCCATGTCATTATATAGTAATAAGAGATTACTAATTATTATTATATAAGGATTACTAATTATTATTATTATTATATAAGGGTAAGAGATTACTCTCAGGATTGCAACTGAAGATTCTTTTATTCGTTTTTTTTCATATATATATCACTCAGTCAGCTGATATACTCGGTCAGCTGACATTGCAGTAACAGCTGACTCAGGTCTTAAGTTATATACATTTCGAGTAATTAATGCTAAAGATTAATAATACTGCCACTCTGTATATTACTATATATGTGTACTATATATACACATACAATTTCCTTTCTTTTTTCCTATATTTGTTAGGAAATAATCATTAAGAAAATTGTTAAGGAGTTCTAGTAGTTCGACTTTAGTTTCATCAAAATTGTTAAAGCCATTTACGGGCAACATTCTATTACATCACTTCGTTAATTTTTTTTTGTATTGCAGGTATTATAAATCAGTGGTCCCCAAATGTTTTTGGTCTGAAATTCGCTGCATCCTTGCCAAGCTAAAGAAATATAAAAATGTCGCCACAATTATTCTTAGGGGGGTTGAGTATTTAGAAAAATAAGAAAAAACTGTGGTAAGTAAATGATGGAATGCGCGATATATTTGCTGTTTTTATTTTGTGATATTTTAAAAAAGTGGCGTATGCTTGCTGCACCCCTCGCATATAATTGGGGCAACCTACCACTTTGGAAATCGCTGCCATAAACTATTGTACTGTAGACTAGAATTGATCTGAAACAATTCTAATTGCTTATGGAAAGTCTGTAGGACGACCTCAGTAAAGTATTGACAGTCTACGGTACAATCTTTGGAATAAGTAAAATTCTAAAATAAAATAAAAACTTTTTGTATTATATGTGCAGTGTTAAAGCTCAAAACGTTTTTTAAGTTAATATCTCAGAAGTAAGTAACCTATGCCTATAACAAGTTTTGATTGATAAATTTTATAACATCAGTTATAAATGTCATCAAATAAGAAAAAGAAAAGAATAGTGAACATAGCTTCATTATTTCAATTTTTTTTTTTCAAAGATGGTTCCTTCACGTATAAAATTACTAACGATAATATTAAAATGTACACTGTTCGATAGATCGATTTTGCAAAAGTGATGAGCTAATTAAGGAATCTCTAATCAGCTGCAGACCGATAGGGAAGGTGCGTCTTCATATGGGTGTTGAGGGCGGAGGATTGGGTGAATGCCTTGAAGCAGAGCTGGCAGACGTAGGGCCGCTGGCCGGTGTGCGTCCTGAGGTGGGAGGTGAGGGCCGACGACTGCTTGAACCCCTTCTGGCACAGCTGGCAGGAGAAGGGTCGCTCTCCGGTGTGCACTCGGAGGTGCTTCGTCAGGTCCGAGGTCACGGAGAACTTCTTGCCGCAGAGGAGGCACGTCAGCCTGCGGTCCCGATCTTCGCTGTAGTACTGTCCGTTCATCTCTGCAAAACGCCTTATGGTGAAACGGTTCTCGCATGCACTGCATTTGTAAGAAGAATCGTTTTCACTCGAACCATTTTCTGGTGTTGACTGCCGGGATATCTTGCCGCAAACTTGACAAGACTTCCTGCCTTGCGAGTGAGTCTTCCTATGAGTAGCCATCGCTGAGGAGTCTGGAAATACCTTCTGGCATACGTTACATTGGTACACAATGTTGTCCAAGTGTAATTTCAGATGGTCCATTATGTGATTCTTCTGTTTAAAACATTTCATGCAATAACTGCATGTATACAGTTTACCGGGCAATACCTCGTTTTCAGCCCCTGCGTCCTCAGAAGCTTTCTTGACTGTATTGCTGTTGTATTCGTGTTTCACCTTTTCTTCCTCCTTGTTAATTGTGTCTGAACTGATCGAACTCTCGGTATACATTTTACTGTAACCTTGGCACTGGAAAGATGGAGGAGATACATTATATACTTCATTTGGTTCCCAGTTGTTCCCTAAAAAAAAACAAAAAAAAACCCTTAATTGGAACTGAACAGGTTTAAATTATAGAATAATGATTGATAACATCTAGAACCAGAAGTGAAGTCGAATAGTGGAACGAACATACAGCAAATTTGGACATTCCAGTAAAACATAAAACTTGAAATATTGTAATTTTTTGTATACAAAAAAAAATTGACAATCCGTGATCAAATTTAATATTTTTGTCAAAATTAAAGGTTTTATACTCCTTTTTTAAAATTATTAATATAGGTAAGTCGACTATTTTCAAATATTTTTTTTATTGTTATAAAAACAATATTGAAAATACTAATAATAATTCAACTAAACACTAAGAATGGTTCTATTTAAACTGAAACCAATTGTTTTAGTAAAAGTAAAACACAAACTATTTTAACAACTTTCGAGTGGTGTATTATACGTTATATATATAATATTATAAGCACTGTAACACTAATGTAATGGCAATTAGATTTAGCTGGTATTTCCATTAAGAACATTTCATTGTGTTTTGATATACTGGGTCTAATCAAAATTTGATTACGAAAAGAGACGTTTTCGATGAAATATGTAAAATCTATTATATAAAGTGATTCTTCCGGTTTGTAAATTTTAGGGAAAAAGTTGGACGGGTATTTTAATTATTATATTAGAGGAATGATTCACAGTCACAATAGTATTCCATAGCATTAAAATATAATGAATTTAGTATTAATTAGGGCATAATACGTTAGAAAGATACACTCCCAGGAACTGCAGGATTTCAGCTACTTCACAAACTTAACTTATAATGAAATATAAAATCAACAGTAATATGGTGAATAAAAACAAACTTTAAGTGTAAAAAAGTTATTCACCATTAGCAATAATATTAATAGGAACCATATGTTCATTTTAAACCATCTGGTTTCTTAGCGACCATCTTTATATTGCGATTAACGCAGTGTTTTGACTTTATATAAGTGAGGTATTTCCTATCGTAGTACCAGACAGTGTTTACAAGTATCTTTTTGATACTTATGAACTTATTTATTTCCGTTTTATGGGGAAAATTTGAAACTGTTAGGGCCAGAACAAAGTCACCGAAAATGAAAAACGTATTCTCAAAGAAACAGCACTGTAAGTGATAATTTAGTATTAGTATTGATTACACAAACTCTGAAGTATATGATTGTTATATTATTGGAAGCTGTTGGAAGTTAGCTGTGGATTAAGTTAACAATTTCGGCGAGTTCGATAAAGTTTACAGATTTGTCCATTTTATAATGTTTACAAACACGTTTTGTTCATTAAAGCTAAACTATTTGGTCAGTACCGAAACTACGGGCAAATTTGTTGTCTTTCTGATTTTTTTTATAATTCCATTGATCATAATGTTATATATGAGAATGTCCCAGAGAAACTCAAGTTTCTAGTTATTTTTCATAGGAAGAAAAATGCCAAACCCGAATATTGTTACCTATATGGCTTTTAACTTCCAGTTTTCATTATTGAAGATGGATGAGTGGACTTTAGGTGTAGAAAATGTATCTTTTCCTAGTAGTTAGATCTTGATATAGTATACAATTTATACAAATTTGGTGATTAAAACTAATCCCAAGACACAGCACTTTGTTTATTCTTATACCACGGTTTAGAGTAATTTCAATGAAGAAGTTAGTAAATCGGCCAGTCGGCGAGTGAGGGGGAACAATTTCGTGACAAATTGAGAAAGCTCTCCTAAGCGCTAATGAATTTTTGTAATCGACTCAGAAAAAAAAGGGAAAATCCCTCAACATTTGGTGTTTCAGGTTATTGAAGGGGGAGGAGGGATTTTCTATTGTGAAAATTCCTTTTCTTTTCCTACTATCTCTCGTGACCGAGTGTACGGAATTTTGTGGTTGAAAAGATTTCCAAACTGTTCAAAAGTAAAATCAATAAAACTCCGTGAATTATGTTTTTAGACAAGTAGTCTTCAAGGTTTACCAGAAAATACTAAAAAAACAAACCAAAAAGGTAATATTAAAGACAGCTGACACAAATTAATATTAACTAGTAACTCGTAAACAACTCAGAAATCACCCACAAGGAGATAATTAGTTATTTTCGACAGCTGAGTTAATTAGTTTCGGTTGCCATGACAGCTATTGCCTATTGCTATAATAGTTATTAGTTGTCCACTTCATCTAACAGCTGATTCAACTGCGAAATTGAGTGCTAGCCAACTGTTAATTACTAAAAATCTATTTTTATAGCGAACTGATTAGCTGTAATATAGTTAGCTTGGCTAACTAAAAATTAGTTAGTTAATGCCCAACTGTGTACGAAGATATACTTAGGAGAATTATTGTCATTGTGAAAAATAAAGAAATTGTTTTGAAACGAGCTAGGATTAATTTCTAATCAAAATAAGTTGGTAAGTGAACTTTGTGTTATACGCAGATATAATAAGATGAAAATGTGAATGCGATTTTTTTTCTCCAATAAAAGTTACAAAATGGGTTGTACTGTGCCTCTTTCCATCATTTCCCTTTTGAGAGGGTTTTTTTAAATTTTTTTATTTAAGAACTGTTTGTAAGTCCTAATATAACTCTGTCATATCCTAAAGGATTTTAGAGATTGGACCAGGGGCGTGGTAGAAGGATGGGTGCTTAGCAATTACAGAATGACGTTTGTACAATCAAATTTTATGAAATTTAATTTTATTATGAAACGTTAAAATTAATCTACAAAATTTTATTGCTTATCGAGTGCCATACTCATAATTTCTTTCCGCTTAAGCAGTAAAGGGGACAAGAATATTATTTTTGAACTTAGAGCATTCTAGTGAATTTGTATCAATAATTTCCAACCCTTTATTTCTCCATGAACAACAAAGTTAAAAAAATAAATAAATATACAAAAAAGCTTACAAATTGAAGAAGTTTCGCCAAATGGATCTTCTTCTATTTCAACTTTCACAGGTAAAAGTTCGTGGCACTCTTCTAGAACAAATTTATATTGTTAAGTTAAAAAAAAATGTAATCTTATAATGACTAAATTTATTCAGACTTAAAATACATTATTTTACTTGTTAGTATAATTAATTATAATAAAACCTGTCCATATAGTCTCAACATTCTTTATTGATTTATTTAAGAAAGTTGAGACTATATTGACTATATATAGTTGAGACAATACATTTTATTATAATTGATAAACCAAATCAGTCTCGAAAAATAAATTAATAAATATGTATAATAATTAACTATAATTTTAGCCTATTATTATATTTATACACTGCATTTCCCATAAAAGTCTGTGTATTTATATTCTGTCGTTTTAAAGAACTTAATATGTCCTTAATGTAAAATGTTACTATACCATAATAAGGTATGCTAAAAGACGGTTTTCTTCAAATTAAGCATTTGATTTAAATGCTTTAACATTTTTTATGCTAACTTAAAATATTTTTCTCTTAAATAACTTTTCTGCCAAGATGGTTATTAATTGCCTAATATTGAAAGAGTTTAGGATTAATGATTTTGAAGCATTACAGACCGATATGAATCTAGAATGTTTAGCTATATTCCAGTTAAAACTTTTTATTATCCTTTAGTGATTGTGTTTATAACCGGTACTTGTTGGATAAAGGCAAAATTCATCTATGAAAGACGTGATTTAACAATTACTTTTTTAAAATAATATTAATATGGACTAAATGACTATTAATCATTGAAATTGTTAATCAAACTGTTAGATATATTCCTAAGAAAGTTTTATGGCTAGAACAACGATATTTAATTTTTGGACACCATGTTCTAAAATTTAAATAGATTTAAACATATTAAAGTATAAATTTGGATTAGAAATCCGATCTCATAAGTTCACATCATTAGGTATAAGCACAATTTTCAATATTGCTGAAAACGACTTTGTTCTAATTCTCACCTCTACCAATATTTACCATTCCCCTTAACTTAACAAAATTATGATTGCACAGTAACTAATTTTTACTAGATGTACTAACCAATGTAAGTCCAACCACCTTGTATTAGCCATTAAAACGAATTAGCCGAAACGATATATAGTTTTTAAGTACCAGACCAAAAAAAAAAAATATTGAAGATCTTCAAAACTTACCGGACTCAGCCATCTCGAACGGCTCTATGAGCGATTTACCACTGTGGATAATCATATGTTACTCATTCGTTTTTATAATATGTCTTAATTACCACAACTGATTATATATTATAATATGATATTAAAAATATGATCTGTTCTAATCATATTTGTCAATTGTTTGTATTCAAGTCGTTGGAAACGGATCGCTTGAAGCATACTTTTATTAGAAATAATAAAGTAAACATATTATAAAAAATAAAAATATTCTATTGGAAAGAAAAAATGTTTGATGTTTAACTTTTTCTCTTGAAGGATTTTTTACAGATGGGTATTACTTAGATAAACTATGATGTGTCTAACTCGTGATGTGAAATATCTCGCTTTACCCTGATGAGTTTCTCTGACTCAAAACTGAAAACAATATTTAAAGTCCTCATGGCTTAGTTAAGACTAAAATCTTTATGAGTAGACTTTATCTTACAATAGACGTTATGAGGATACACTTATAAAGGGTATTATGTGAGCCTATATTTTATTTGATAAACATTCTTTCCGGAACCTATAAATTTTATTTTTATAATTATTTGTTTTAATTTCACTACAGTTTGCCTCTAGGCAAAACTGAAACTTGACTCATTCTTATATTAAAAACCAACATCAAGAATTTGTCATATGAAAGTTTTGAAACAGATGTTTATACCCATATGGTTTATTTTAAATGCAATGTGTTTTTTTTAAATGTATATTTTAAATAGCATATGGCAGCGTGACTTATTAATTTAAATTTTATTTGCCTAATTATAAACTTGTATCTACATTACTACATTACATAACCTCCTCGAATAGATGTTGAAATCATCCTTCTAGTTATTGATTGTTATGGACAGTCATAGACAGTTATAGAACATTATTTTTCACTGGTTTAGTTTAGTTAAAGTTTAGAATAGAAACTTTGAAAAATTATGGGAATTAATTGTGATTCCTCATACTTGAAAAAAAAAATGTGTCTTGACGACATATGGTATAATTTTTATAAATATTTAAAAAGAAACACATGTTTAATGTAGAGGTGAATAATTTATAAAGTTACTAGCTTTTCGTGTTTCACATGTGTTTAATTATTATCTGGAAGTAACTTAATAGATAGTAAAGTATTCTTTTCCATTTGTTGTAAATCATTGCAGAGGTAAACCAGGAATACGGTTTTTGTATCAAAAATACTATCCAAAGTCCAAAAAAATAAAACGTCAGAGATTATGAGAAAAGGGCATGTTTAATAGTTTATAGTATAATGTGAGTTTATATATGGTTATTTTTAAGTTTTAATTATGGTTACTAGTTTTTTTTGTATCTTCAGCTCAGCGAATATAAAATACTGAATTTCATTTTTAGTCTTTAAATTTTATAACAGACTAAAATTTAAAGACTAAAAATGAAATAAATACTGAATTTCATTTTTTTAAAAATAATCTTTGAAACACAAAAATGATATGCACTTCTCATAACTTCCGATGCAGAGATTTAAAAACAGATGCAGAAGAAAATCGTATAAGAACAGATGTTATCAAGGCAACAGAAAGTTTAAAATTATGATGATTTAGCTAAGTTTATCTGTTCGAATCAATTTGACAATCGAATGATTTGATCCAAGAAGACGAAAAAAAAGACACCCAATTTTGGATAAGTTGTTTCTCCTGGATGAAGAATTGGAACACAATAAAAAAATAAGGCCTTGTCGAATTCTGTGACATTACAATTTTTATAACTACTTCGAAACATAATAACTAAAATATTGGAGCCTGCTTTACCCTAATCTTTCTTTATTAAATAATAATGAGATGGCAACTAAATGTTCCGAAGCCATGTATACTATTTATAACCTACGAACCAGATAAACTTGAAAGAGGTTTATAATAATATTTTATTGTGATTTTTTATCAGTATTTATGTTAATAAATCTCCTTAAAAACCAATTGATTTCTAGAGTTCATTTTTAAAAAAGGAAGATATGAAGCTTATTAAAAATAAATATCAAATATTGTGATTTTGACCTCCATTATTATTATTTGAATTAATTTTTCAATCAATTTTTCAATCAATACATAATTTTAATACTTAATTGAGTCAGTTTGTTGTGTTTAAATGGAGCTTGGATAATTTTTATTTTATTTTTGTTCATCATTCTCTTTAACATTATCATCAAATGAATTGATTCTTGGATCAATATTTACTGTTCCTTTTTGCAGTCTTTTCGATTTTCAGAAACAGTATTTTCTTTTTTTTTTTTTATCTATTTTTTTAAATATAATTAGTTTAGTGGCACTTTCACTCTACAGTTTATTATTGCATTTTCTCTAAGCAATGTCTTATAAGATGTTATTTTTTACATTCACATACCATTCTCTTACATAAGTTACGAAATAAAAATATATGTATACATATCTCTACTTGCCTTAAATAGCGGTACATTTGAAAAAAAAATTGGGCCTGAATTGAAAGTATTCCTTAGATTGCAGTTACTTTTTAGTAAAAGAGGAGAAAAAAGGCAGTTATTTCACCCCAATTTTTGATTACTTAATTGAAAACTAGGTATAATTAATAGTCAAAATTGATGAGTCTGCCAAGTATTTTTTTTTTTTTAATATTTATTTATTGCTATTTACAACTGTACATTATTATACATTTAGTAAATCTGATCTAAGTTAAATTGGAGTGTTACCACTCTAATGACATTTTACATTACCTGGTCTCGTGGCCATCTTCTTTTCAGGCGCCTCGGAGGATTGTCAGGAATGGAAGAGGATGCAAGATTAGAAACTAGGGGGTTTTAGTGGTTAGAGAGTTTATAATGGAAGGAGTGATATCTGGTTCGGGCTAGATCGGTTACATAGGGAACATTAAGGTCTTTATGTATGATTTTATCTGTGACAAAGTAAGGAGCATTGAGGATTTTACGAACGATTTTGGATTTTAAGGATTGAATACGAGAGGAATTCGAAGGTTTAGTGGAGAGCCCCAAAGCTCAACTCCATTTGTCCAGATTGGCCTTATTACAGTCATGTAGATCAGTATTTTGTAATTTGTTGGAAGTTTAGACCGTTTGTCTAGTAAGTGCTGTAATAGTCGAAATCGACGTGCAGTTTCCTGTCTTTTCAGTCTGGTGTGAGGATTCCAGGTTAATCGTTTGTCCAAATGTAGTCCAAGGTAACGGATTTGTTCAACAGGGGTAAGAGTAACATCATTAAATGAAACTGTAGGGCAGTCAGTAGGTTTACGACGAAGGGTAAAGGTGATTTGATGGGATTTGTTGGAATTTATCTTAATCCTCCAATTACGACACCAATCTTCGAGGGTTGTGATATGGGATTGGAGATTTTGGGATACAATTAATGGGTTATTATTAACAGCGAGCACACATGTGTCATCGGCATATGTGGTGAGGATAGTGTTAGGATTGATTGGAATGTCAGCTGTATAGACGGTGTAGAGGATGGGACCAAGGATACTACCTTGAGGAACACCAGCGGACTGAGAATAGAGGGATGAATAGGAACCATTTTTTATTTTTTTTCGGTTTACTTGGAAAAATCTATCAATGAGAAAGGAACGAGTGATGAGAAAGTATGTAGGAGGTAGGAATTTTTAAAAATAATTAATTTTATTTTTAAACTACAAACAATAGAAAATCTTAGCATCATTTAAAGTAGAGTAAATTTGCTAAAATATAAGTCCTAATAGACCTATTTAAATTCAACAGTTTTTTAAAGAAAGGAACATTTTATAAAAATGTTGTTTAGAACGTACTGAAAAATCAGTAGTTAGTGAATTTATTTTGAAACATTTATATCTCAAAAACCAGTTGACGTATAGATTTCTGTTTATCGTCGTAGGAGTAGTAGTTTTCATGATATTAGCTAAAAAAAATTGATTTATAGTTGTTCGGACAAATTTTCATTTGCCAAATTTATATTCATATGCGAATATCATAAAAACTACTATTCCTACGAAGATAAGTGTCATAAACTACTTTATAGAAAGTTAAATTTCCTTTATTTTGAGTGTTGGCAGACATATGTGCGTCTTATGGATCTAAAGATATATTTTTTTAAAAATCAAATATTTTATACGAACAACTAGAAATTAACAGTTTGTGAATTTATTTTGTCAAATAGGATAAAAACTACTACTCCTATAAAGATAAGCGTTCTAAACTATTTTATAGTAAATTTAACTAGCTTTAATTTGAGCGGTGACAGACGTCTGTACGTCCTGTGGTTTCTGAAATAAAGTTTTTCAAAACTCAAACTTATGGTCCGAACAACTATAAATCAATTTATTTTAGGAAATATCATGAAAACTACTATTCCTACGAAGGTAAAGGTCAGAAACTACTTCATAGTACGTTAAACTAGCTTTCATTTGAGTGCTAATAGACATCTATACATCGCTAAGTTCCTGAGATAAATTCTCAAAATAAATTAACTAACTACTAATCTTTCAGTGGATTTTTAAGAAATGTTACTTTTTAAAAAGCTATATCTCGAGATAGCTCTATTAAGGCTAATATTTCAGCAAATTTACTCTTCTTTAAATAATGTTCTTTTAGATTTTCTAGTGTTGGTAGTTTTTAAGATACAGAGCTCCGAATGAAAAATTAATGTTTTTTAAGGTTTTGAAACAGGTGCCATTTTTTTATTCCCCTACCTATACTTGGCACACTCATCAATTTTGACTATTAATTATACATAGTTTTCATTAAAATAATCAAAAATTGGGGTGAGATAACTGTCTTTTTTTCTTCCCGGCTCTTGTACTATTTGGAGTGCTTCCACTGCCCAGACCATCTAGGGTTGGAACTAATTAACCACAGCCTACGGTATCTCACTGATGCCTTGGCTACTGCAGGACATTCTGTTATAAGTTCTATATTTATTAATTCATTAGTCACACTACCTCTATTTTACTTATTATTTATTTATTTTTTTCTTCTCTCGTCCCTTTTTCTGATTAACTTGTTTCTTTTTACCATTAGAGGGCAATTGTTTGTTTTGTTAAGTCTACAAATATCATTATTTTTTGTTATTAATTTTACTTTTCTCTTTTATTAAGAAACATTATTCTTAACTATTTATTCTTTTAATTATAACATTGTATATAGTTAGGGGTGTCTTTTGTAAGAGAATATCCCTCTCCCCCCCCATAATCAACTGTTAAAAATATATATATATTGTAACAGTTATATCAACCATGTAAGGCCCACCAGGCCGATCTGGTATAAAATAAATTAAATCATTGGTGCATTGGTTATTTGGACTTGATATTTCGGGTACGAGACTGTGGGTTTCATATACGTACAACTTTTATCCTTCTTTTTACCCTTTATTCTACTCTTTCCTAATTATTTTTTTCCTTACCCACGTTATGAAGTTATGTTTACTGCACAAAATTGTCAATTCTATTTCATACCCCTTTTTTTTCTTATATAACTTTATATTTTACTTCTTAAATTCTGTTATTAGATATATTTAAATAATTATACATAAGACTTTTTTTTATCCTTTTTCAAAATCTTAGTTTTAAATAATTTTCGTTTTGTACTTATTTATATGTATATTATTTTATTTTTCTTCCCTTTTTCGTAATTTAGTAATATTAAATATTACCTTATATATTAAATTTTCTCTTGTGCTTTTATATTTGTATAATACTTACACTACTAAGTCCAAATAACCAAGTTTCGGTGAAATGGTCTGTCTGTGTGTTTTTGGTCAACTTAGCTCAAAAACGAAAAGTGAAAAATTGAAATTACATATTTATTATGAGTAAATTATGGGCCGTGACAGCAATTTTTAAAAAATCGATTGACTGGAAGTGCCACTTTATAGAAACGATTTTTCAATTTTCTCTAATGCGGCTCTAACGACTTTAATTAAACTCGGTGTACCTATATAAATTATGTGGTCTTTCATATCAGATAGATTTTATCTCCATTTAACTGGGCTTCTATAGAGATTTTTCTTAAAATCTTCCTCTAAAGTACCTCTAATTTTGTTTATTGGAAATAATTAACCCTTTCACAATTTCATAAGTTATGAAAATTGAATAAACATAAACTATGGAAGGATTTGATAATTAACTTAAGGTGGTAAGAGGAAAAATAGTTTTTTTGGAAACAGATATCACTATACTATATATGTATGTATAGTTGACCGTAAAAATTGATATA
>NW_027107439.1:489784-540895 GCF_000696795.3 Halyomorpha halys | reverse complement strand
ACCGCAACCCTGACCATCTCCCTATATATAGATATCACTATAGTTTTGTTATTATTTTTTTTTTCTATTTCACTTGACCTATTCTTTCAGATGAAAGTATGACTCCATCTTTTAATTTATAATTTTAAAAAAGAAAAAATGTTAAAAGTTTTTAAGAAAAATTGGGTGATAAGTGAAAGTTCTGATGCGCGCTCCGCACAATATTTTTAAACTTAAAATAAATTCACAAAGACCTATTATATACGCAAAACAATATAGGACAATTACAGTTAGTCCGAAACGCGATAGGTGGGTCTGTCCAACCTATTTACTGTCATTTGTATTTTTTTTGTATTAAATTAAACGTTAGATATAATTTATTACTGTGCTTAGATATAATTTATTACTGTGCTTAGATATAAATTATTACTTATACAAACAATAAAGAATCATCGTATTTTTTGTCAGATGTGCTACTATTTTAGCAAAGAAGTTTCATGAACCACCTTAGAACTATTAGCCATCTAAATAAGCTTTTAATTAAAAAAGCCTTTTCGTAAGAGTTCTCTGAAGTAATTGCTCCCCACTAGTTGCGAATTAAGCAATGGAATAGATGATTCTAGCCCATCTCATCCTCCAGTTCCCTTATCAGACCTATTCCATCCGTCAACACACCTTATCATAGGATCCAGATTAATTCACTTTCTCAACAAAGAATATCAGATTGTGTAACGTTCCTTATTACCAACAGGTTCGACCTGTAACTGTCCTCGATTCTCATCACGTTTCAACTTACTATAAATTTTTTTATGAACAATCACAAATTTTAATTCTATTTCAAATAGTAACTGATAGTTTTATAATCAATATTGAAATACTTCACTATTGTCGAAATTTATAAACAAGAGGAAACTCGATACAAGTGCCTCGTAAAAAGGAAGATGGGATCTGGAGGTCGAACAAGCTTGAAAAAAATAAAATAAAATTTATTGAGACAAGCCAGGCTCCTCAAATGATCTATAGATGACGTCGAATCTCCTAATTAAAATTGTAAATTTTTATAATTTTGTTTCAATAATTATAAATAATTTATCTTAATAATTATAAATAATTTGCCTTAATTATTTTATACATAATTTCTTCTCTTTATTGCGTATACTATCATTTGATGTCTGCATATATTTAATATTGTCTTGAATTTCCTAATATTATCTTTAATTTAACATTATTTTATATCTTATAGCTTTCAAATGTAATGTATTTTTATTTGTAATATACTACCAATCCTTCCCCCCCCCCTATCTTGTTTGTTTTCCTTCATCTCATCCACCTTCAGCTTCATTTTGTGCTTACCTGCATTCAGTAAGGAGTGTCCTATTTAGTTCATTACTTCCCTTCTTTCTTGACTTTTATTCTTATTCCCTTTTTCCGTCTTTTAGTGTCTACTTTATTTTTATATTTCCGTTTTCATTAATTGCTTAATAACTTTTGTAATCCTTATTTTATTTTATTTAATTTGCCCTTTTTATTTTTATATAAATTTTCACATATCTTAAATCATGATTAGTTCACTTTTATTTCGTGGTATCTATTCATTTCCTTTGTTACTTTATTTTGATTGTTGGTATCTTTTTTGGTCTTCATCAGAGTGGGACCAAACGTTGATTTAACTAACTATTGAGTTTTTCTTTTACCATGCCCGAGCTATCTTCATTTTGTATAATACACGATCAATCAATGATCTTCCAGTATATAAATAATTATTATATCTCAGTAAAATCATATGTGTTCATATCTATGAGGACTTCTATTGCCGAGTCACGCAGCCAACTAGATCAGTATTTAGCAGCCAATGTTTCAAAGCCATCACACCTCATTTTAATGCCGATTTTTTTTAATACTTGCCGTTTAGTTACAAAGTGTGTACTAATTATAAATCAGTTTTTTAAAAGTAAATTTCATGAAAACTACTACTCCTACGAAAATAAACGTCATAAATTACTTCATAGCCCATTAAACTAGCTTTAATTTGAGTGCTAATAGACATGTGTACGTCAAATGGTTTTTGAGATATAGATTCTTCAAAATAAATTCACTAACTATTGATCTTTCAGTACGTTCCTTACAACATTTTTATGAAATGCTGCTTTTTAATAACCTATATCTCGAGAACTATTGGACGTAAATAGCTCTATTAGGGCTAATATTTCAGCAAATTTACTCTTATTTAAATAATATTCTCTTAGATTTTCTAGTGTTGTTGGTAGTTTTTATGATATAGAGCTCCGAATAAAAAATTAATTATTTATATAATTTTGAAACAATCGCCATTTTTTATTCCCACTACCTATACTTGGCACACTCATCAATTTTGACTAGTAATTATACATAGTTTTCATTAAAGTAATCAAAAATTGGGGTGAGGTAACTACCTTTTTTTTCTTCCCGGCTCTTGTACTATGTATTTAAAAGGTTTGTTGTGGACAAAGATTCAAACCATTCCTTTTTATATAGATTTATTTTCTTTCATATTTCGTTTATTTTCTCCTCAAAAATATGTTGTTGTTTTTTTTTTCAATTTTCACTTTAGAAAATTGTTAGAAAAGTTACTTAGTTGATGCAATAACTAGATATTTGTTTAGTAATTTTTTTTTAATCCAAGCAGTTTATTTAATTTTTAAAAGATCCAGAAAGAAAACAAATAAAGATGATTGATGAAAATATCATTTTTATAGTATTAAGTTTATAGTAAGGGCATATAAAAAAGTTTGAGGACGTTTTTCCAAAATAACTTGAGTTTTATTGCGTCTCAATGGGGCTGTAAACGGCTGCGTTAATTTTCTCTTGTTGAGCCTATCAACTTTCGATTTTTTTTCCTTTTTCTTACTAAATTCTGGGACACCTGATATGAAGTGTTAAGAAAGAATTGAAGTCTTACCTTCGTAGGTTGCTCAATAGAGAAGAAGTAGGGACGGCTGTGGCGAGGATGTTGCTACAGAGGAGGGAACCAGTCTGTTGGGTGCCATGCAGCTGATAATACTCGCCTCTGTGCTTGCTTTGGCTGCAACTGCCAAGACCCAGGTAATAAGCATTGTCTATAATTTATTATTTGTATCATCATAATCTTATATACCGAGAATTTAATACGATTGAGGATATGCGATGTATTTTGCTTCATACTCAAGCAAGCCTGTGAAACTATAAGAACCCCCATTCTCATTAGATCAGATTAGATAATTTATTTTCTCAGAAACTTCGATTCATCAAGAACAATAACTCACAAGTTAAAATCATTAATTTATTTAATATTTAAAAATAACTAATATTTAAAAAAATAGAGTAAATATTAGTAATGCACTCATGGCAAACGAAGTCAGATCAGAATATACCATCGTTGAACTTTGTTTTTCACTGTAGGAATTTATAATATCCAAGTAAATTCAGTTTTATGCGTTTTATTTATGTTTTAGTGTAGCGAGGTATAATTTTTAATTAAATCGACTAAACTAAAACCTCCATGAAATCTTGAAAATAAAAAAAAAAAAAAATAAATAAAAAAATAGATCATACATTCTTTTTTTACATTGTTCTTCTTCCATCCTTAATTCGAATGTTGAATTGTTTGATATATACGAGAATAAGTCAATTATTATGCGCAATATAGTTACAAAATTTTATTGTAATCAAATTGGAAACTTACAAGTACATCATTTTTCGACATAGTCCCCTTGCTTTTCATGTGCATCACTGTAGAAGCTCCATGATGCTTTCATAAAAGGTTTTCGGTTGAGCCAGGAATGCACCGCTTCTTTCATTGCTTCGTCCGAGGTGAATCGATGGCCCGAATCATCCCTTAATGAGATGAACTTGGTCATATAGCCAACATGCCAACAGGGATGAATCATAAAAATTGAAGTTGAAACCGCAGGGCAAGAGAATATGATAAATTAAAATATGACCATAAATGGTTAAATAACATAAATTCTTTGAACAATAGGAATAATGGTAAACAAAATATACATATCAAAAATTGAAAAAATCATAAAAATGTATTGAAATATTAAACATAAATTAATACCTAGTATAATGAATATCATATAACATAACGTAAGTAAATGATTTGTATTAAAAATTACGTCATGTAATGTCGTTTAATCAAGGTCAATTGTTATATTACTATTTTGCCTAATGGCATAATAATAATTATATATATATGGGAAAAATCGGCTTTTTTAAAAAAAAAAAATCATTTTTATCATGAATGACACTTCACATCATATGGATTATCCACTATCGACCTTACCCAAGCAAGATAGAATTGGAAGTTATTTTTTTAAGGAAGGAGTGAAACAAAATAATTATATCTCTACCCGCAAAAATAGGATTCTCTACTTCGGAATTCAGAAGTGACCACTTTAAATTAAACTTTCATTCACATTGCGTAAATGATTTTAGGAAAAAGATTTTAAGCGGAAAAAATGATAAATTAAAATCTCAAACAGTTAAGTAGCCCAAGTTATTGGCCAAAAAAGATATGCGTCTTTTCATTCTAAACTCCTTAACCATCCTAACCCATTAATTCTTAATCTTTCATCCTTAACAATCCCTGATAATCCTCCGAGGCGTCTGAAAAGAAGTTGGCCACGGCACCTTCTAAGTTAAATTAATGTTTGAAGTACCACCGATGGGTGGTTCCTTCCCAAGATTTTTAAGTGTATATGAAACATACAACACATTTAATTATTGTATTATTTTGTACAGTTGTAAATTACATTGAATAAATAAAAAACTTTTTGGCAAATTTTGTAAGGATTTACTCGTAATTAAATAATTGAGACACTCGGTCGTAAAAACATGGTGACTGAAAAAATTAAAATTAAATTACACAATGCTAAAATGTTCGTTAATGTAGAACTCCTTCGTCCATTTTTGACATATTAATAGCAATTTATGATTAGGTATTGTGAGTACTTTGACTATTTTTTAGTGAATTTATGAAATTAAAATAAATCCAGATAACGAAAAAGATTTTTATATAGCTTCTTTTTTTTCAGGCGGACGTATTTTATATCTATTTTTAATTTCCCCTCCCCCTTATGATAAAAAATTATTTATTATATATTCGGTCGCATGGATTTTGAAGCATGGAAATTGGAAAAATGAAAACTTTCACAATACCTACTAAGATGTTTGTTAATTACAATGTTTCACCTTGAAACAGGAGTTACCTTTCATAATTTAATACCAAAATTATATATGATAAAAAAATTTAATACTACAATTAAAAATAAATGTAAAGATACCATGTTTTACGACCGAGTAATTTTTCAAGTAGTCGTTTAAAAAGTGAATTTTCGACATTGAATTGATACCCTACAAATAATTGGATGACTTGATGAAACACTTTGCATTTGATAGTGAATGTCGTGTACAATGTATATGACTTTAAATAGTTCTATAATTCATTCAAAACCCTCCACCGAAGTACAATGAAGGGCGAATGTGTTATGTTACAAACATATGAATTTCAGAGTATTTTATTTAATGATTTTGTATTTCTATTTTATTATACCCAGCCTCATAAATTGGGTATCCTTAATAGAGGAAAAATTTAGCGGTTGAGCGTGGCCACGAACAAATCACCTCCTTATATAACCGTTGTTCAAGAAATAATACTCCTTTCAATATATATATTCAATACTCTAACCACCCTTCATATAATGTAATGGTAGATTTTTGTATTTTTTACTGGAAAACTCAATTTTAAAGTTCTGAAAACTACCAAAATTAAAGCTTGGAAAAATTGAAAAAAAAAAAAAAAAAAAGGATTATATAAAATATTCATTCAAATATAAATCTCATTTTTTTAAACGTCATTTCATTCACTTATGCTTTAATTACTTTATAAATGATTCAAATTTTCAATTATTTATTTGTTGATTTATATTAATTGCAAGACCTTAAACGTTCCATATGTAACCGATCTAGCCCGAACCAGATATCATTCCATTCATTATAAACCCCCTAACCGCTAGTTTATAACCTTGCTTCCTCTTCCATTCCTGACAATCCTCCGAGGAGCCTAAAAAGAAGATGGCCACGAGACCTGCTAATGTAAAACGTCATTAGAGTGGTACCAATGGGTAGTTTCTCTACACGCCTGTAACACTCCATTTTAACTGAGATAAAATTTACGAAATGTATAATAGAGTACAGTTGTAAATACGAATAAAAAAAATATATATTAATTGCTTATTATATTTTTATTAAATACATTCACTGTGTTAATTGAAAGCCTGAAATAAATTTTCCATTTGATAGCAAGCATGTAACTAACCTAAGATACTAAAAAATAAAACACTTATTGTGCATGTAAACCAGTACCTTCGTCACAATATATGCATACATTTTGTATCTTATATCTTTTAACAAAGAGATTTTATACAATGCACAATGCACGTCTTGTTAAAAGATAAGTCTTGAAGAAAGTAGATAGGTCGTTTACATTGTGCAGTCGCTGTAGATTACCGACGTTTTTTAGCTTCTTCCATGCGTCTCAAACCTCAATTTTATTTTATTTATAAATATATTGACATATAAAGTTTAATTGTAATTTTTTTTTTTTCCGATACATGATTGTAAAAATGTAGCAATACTCAGACCATTAGAATAAAGAGAGACTCGTTGCTCAACGTGTCGTGAGGTCGTGAAACTGTCGACCTCTTCCCGGTGACAAATTCCTGAAAAGCACGACAGTCGTGAACGGACCCTACCTCAGGCACTTATAAATTTCACTTTTGTTTAATAAAGCAAACTTTAGGAACTGTCATTATTATAAATAATCCAAAAATTTTACTAAAGAAACAAAAAAATATATATTTATATCGAAATTTAAGTTAAATTAATTAATACCCTAAAGAAATAGATAAGGAATCTCATAAAGCCTAATCCTTCCACGCCGGACCCGCCCCGCCAAAACCCCCGGGGAGCGTAGATCCTACATCACATTTGAAATATTAGCTTAAAACGGGAAGAGGAGACTTTAAAGGTAAATCGAGCAATATTTAAAAAGCGTCTGAAATTGAAAAACTGCATCAATCCTCGGTGATCGGGAAAAACTTTTTTATATAATAGAGAGAGTTTTAAAGTCGTTGAGAGAGTAAAATAAACCATTACACTTTGATTAATAAAAACTTGTTGATTTATAGTAGAGAGATGTAAAGAATGAGAGAAAATAAAAATTGAAAAAAGGCGTGAAACCCTCCACTCCCGCCCTCCATGGTAGCCTTACTTATCTGACTTTTGAAACAGACAATTATAGCGAGTAGGTTGGTCGATGTACGACATGTCACAATCTCACAAGAGGAAATTATAACACAAAAAGGCAATCCTTCCGGACCGGGCCCGCCCCGTTAAGGCCTCCGGGAGCAACGGTTCTATATCACTTTTAAAATATTAGCTTAAAACGGGAAGAGGAGACTTTAAAGGAACTCAATCAATATTTAAAAAGCGTCTAAAATTGAAAAACTGTATAAAATATTGATGTAAAAATAGATAAATACTATCTTAGATATATATAAAATTTATAAATAGCAATATAATTTTAATTATAATTAATTAAATACATTATAAAAAACAATATTTATAATTTTAAACATAATTATGTTAATGATAAAATCAAAATAAATACAGAAAACCGCATCTATCAGGAATAATATGGCCAGTGCAATTCCAGGTATGAGATGGTTTGATCATCAAATAAATAATTCTTGATATAAATGATAATTATTAAAGTGTATGAATATAATAAACATATCACTAGTGTTCTTTAATAGTTGTATAATTGGTAAAAAAAAAAAGGTTTTGATTTTATAGTTAATTAAACGTATTTAAAAGATAGTTTTTTTTTTGTTTTTTTTAAGAATTAAGAATTTATTTATTTATTGATAGATATTACAATCTGCCACACGGTGTTGGCAATAGGTAATAATGATGAATGATCTCATACATACTAAAATAAAATAAATAATAAATAAAAAAAATAAATAAATAAAAAAAATAAAATTAAAGAAAACTCTCTTAAAATATATACAAACAAAAGAATAGACAAGTGAACATAATCAGACTATCTTATGAAAAATAAATAAAATAACATAATGGTAAAATAATATTAAAAGATAGTACAGTAGACTGGAACTACTTTCTCTGTGTTGTCTCTAAGCATATCTACGGTATTCATCTTTTAACATATAATTTATTCAAAATATGTGCTAAGAAAATTTCAATTCAATAATTTTAAAAGAATAAAATAGGATCAGTTTCTAAAAATGCATACGCCTCAGTTTTTAGAATTACACATAAAGTCTAATAATCGAAAGCGTTAGTCAAATCTTACATGTATAATTATGCATTTCTTCCGGTGCATATAGAACTAGAATTTTTGTTATTGTTTTTATGCAGAAGTTTTAAAGTGTTGCCTTTGCCTGCATCGCCTGATAACTTCTCCACTTGAACTCTCAGCTCGACCCATTCTGTTAATTGCTTGCACCTTCTTCTACGTTATGTAACCATTTCATTCTTGTTAACATAGCGGAGGTAGTCCCACATTCAGGTCGCAATCACACCCTTCTGCATAATGCAGTCTACACATTGCCTTGTTGGTGCGTCCTTTTCACCACCAGAATATTTTGCGAATGTCTTATTTTCTCGAGGAATTGTTCTTGGTTCTTCTCAGGCGCTCGGTGAAAGAGACATATTGAAGATATCAATAGAAAGTTTCGTGTAGTTAACATTCGTAAGTTTAAGACACTAATCATACCGAGAGATGATGTTTAACGAAAATTTTTTTTTAAATCATTATCGAAAGCTCCTTATTTTGTTTAGTAAAATACCCGCTTTGGTTGCTTAATGTCCTTGATTTCCATCTGTATTTTTTTCAGGATAAGATCCTCGAATTATTGTAAACGTAATCACCTTTCCGTCTAACCTAAATTTTTTAATTGCTATGTTTAAATAAATGTTAGTTATGATTTTATTAATTTTTTATAGTTGTTTTTATGAATTATTACATACACTTTTCTATAAGGCTATGTAAATACATGACATGTGTTAAGGTGTAAATCCTTTTGCATGATAGAATGAAATGAATTTCCTTTCTTTTGAAAAAAAGGAAAACTATGCAATAAAATGAAAATGTAATTTAAAAAACCAATAAAGTAAATAAACAATGAAGAAATACAAAATTAATACAATTGGTTAAAAAATAAAATATATACAATAACTAGTTTTGTCTATTAATGTATGATTGGAAAGTTGAGTGTTTGCGGCTTTAGCACACTTGCTCAGCCTCCACTGACTCACTACCAGTGATGCACTGGTACACTATTACCTGTTGCCCACAATAGTGTGGTAGATTGTAATATCTATCAATTAAATAAAGTTTTTAATAAAAGAAAATATATGATTGATACGTTTTTGGGTGTAACTTTTTAGTGCTGACTTGTAATCAATTTTTTCTATTAACGGCGCATCGGGAATGGGAGTAGAAGAGTTTTGTATCAGTACGTATGTGTACTCTTTAATTGGTTGGGAGTTGCAATTCGGACAAGATGCTTGAAATTCTAGTGTACCGAGGATAGTAAACATCATCATGCATATCTTTTGAATGATCTGTAATTAGATTTATATAATGAACTTTTTTTTTTTTTACCATTTTCAAACCCCAGTTTTATTTTATAGCTACAGAGTTAAAAGAACAACCTATAATAATTTCAACTTTGGAGGCATTGTAGTCTTTGAAATGCAATGTTCAAAAAGTCAGTAAGTGACTTGTTATAAACGCGTACAGTTCAATTTTATAATACACACTTATTTAAAATGAAGAGTTAAAGTGATGTGAAACAAAGAGAAAAAAAAAACAATACAGTATTGATGAACTCAAAACAAGTGAAAACCGATGAAAATAATGGAAAGAATTATAACGTAATTCGGTCAAGATCATATCACATACCTCAAACATTTGAGTGATTAAAGACAGACACTAAAAAAGATTTAACTGTTAAAATGGACAGACCCAACGATAATTTATAAATAATCTAAGAAAATAAAAACTGATGGAAGAACATATCAACATCCTCGTATTGGAAGATCGATCAAGGGTGCTGCGAAATATTCTATAAATATTGCGAAATATTATATCCGGAAAGGAAACCGTTAACAAAAATTGAGAAAAGCTAATTTATACATTTACCAAGAATAACAAGGTTTTGTAATTAATTATGGAATAGGAGAAAGAAGGGAATAATGGGAGAATATGATTATGATGATGAATTAGACCAAAGCTTGGCGGCACACACCATCAGATAACGATGAGCCTTAGAGAGTAACGGAATAAAATGTATAACATGGCATTGAGGAATAATTAGAGAGGAACAGAAAAAAAAAAATGTGTAGAGAATATTCATCTAGTGAAAAGTTTATCCAAAGGGAATGTTTTAGCGAATTAGTTTACAATGAATATTATTCATCGAACACAACGCAACCATGGCCTGTTCAATCCTCCAAATATTGAAAAGATAACTTCAAGTCATGAGTTGGGCAGCTATGCAACTAATAGCTAAAATTTCCATCGTTACGATATTTATTTATCAATGGTTCATTCACGAATAAGGGTCCATGGAATTTTTTTTCTTTTAGTTTCAACTATAGCTAATATATTCATATGGATATGGATATAGGTATGCATATGGATTATCTAATGCGTATGAGAACAATTTATAGAAATCTTGTCCTTTTAATAAATTACAAAAAAAAAATCACTGAGACATCTTGGCGTATTAATATTAAGGTTAATGAACCTAAATGACAAAAACTTTAAAATATGGATAAATATAACCAAAATTATTACTTAATTATTATTCCATGGGAAGATTGCTTGTTTAGAATATGACCGTAATAAAGATAGTTTAAAGTAAATAACGAGAAAATAAAGCTGATTAAAAAAATTAATATCACTGAACAAACCAATAATATTTAATTTGCAAGTATTACGGGTACTTTTTACATTTTTAAGTCATAATTATAAAAATTTATAATTATGACGTGTTGCGTATACGGTCTGGCCCCTGCCCCGTGTCCATTATTAAGTCATATTTGTAAAATGCAGGATGCAGTATTGCGGGTACTGCATAGTCTCTGCTCCATCTCCACTTTTAACTCATATCTCTCTGTTATAATATGAAGTTTTTAGTGATCACCGTGCAATATTTTATTTTACATATCATCGCCGTGTTTTACACATTATTTTTTATTTTACACTTGTAATTACATATTTTAAAATATTGGAAGAAGATATTTGATCTTATGAAGTAGATTGTGGAAGATAGTCTGGGTGGCGGTCAATAAAGGTATCAAAATAGTAAAAGAAAAGTATTTATTTTAAACCAACGTTTCGTCCCACTTTGCTGGGCTCTGTCAGGGCTAAATGAAAACAACAATACAAGCGCTTTAAGAAGTGACAGGAAATTAGTATACATATACAAAAAAAATAAGAAAATATTTTTTAAAAATATATATATGTTTTTAGGAGAAAAACACTTTATTAAAAATAATATTGTGCTGCCCAACTTCATTGGGTTACCTTATCAAAGCCTGCTTGTGAAGCACTATTTTTTTTTAAATGTCGCATTATAAAAATGTCTACATTGTATGCACATTTTTTCTTCAGCTTTAATCGTTCTTTAAGTATGTTTAATTTTTCTAATGTTTCAATTCTACAAAATTTTATCTCATTTTTCCATCACTCATACAAATAAATTTAATTTAAAGTATAAAAGAATATATATAGTCATTTTAAATATATAGTATAAAAATTTATATAAATATACATAATACCCAATATGGTCGTCCCCTACAATATATTAATTTTAAAAAACATGCATATAAAAATTAAAATAGAATAAGTAAAAATATTAAGTTAAAAGTAATAAATAAAAAGCGTAAGTTAAGGAAATGGATAGAAAATTAATTACTAATAAATATAGCCAAGTGAGATAAAATTGTAAATAAATAACTAGAGTTAGTTCTAACTAGTATTGTTCTACTATTTAATACTGTAGTCCTTTATTTACAATTCTATTACACTAGGCTGTATTTATTAATATTTATACTTAGCTTTTTATTTGTTATATAAAAAAATAAATAAATATTTTCGCCCTGAAAAGTGGGGCGAAACGTTGGTTAATATTAAATAGTTTTTTGTACTATTTTATACCTTTATTCACAGTCTCTCGGAATATCTTCCTACAAAATATTTTAACAAAAGCATTTGCTAGACTATAAATAAGTCACAAGGGCAGAGATTTGGAAAAGTCGGTTTATGTGAAACAGAATGAAATAATATTTACTCATGTACAATTGCATATGCCTCTGTCAAGGTGCAGTAGAATGAAGATGGAATCACAATTCATTTCAATTTAGAGGGAAAACTGATTACGAAAATTCTTTTTTGAATAGGCACTAAATTGAAGAAATACTTGAAATTCATTTATTTTTTCTGCTTACACTATCTTGAAAAAAATAATACAATCTGAACTACTGAATAAATGTAAAATGGGGGTTGGTCCAACGATAGGTCGACAGGGGTATTCACTAATGAATACAAAGTTTATAATCAAAGCTATAAAAACTTTAATAAAGACAGGAATTTGAAGAGCGAAAGGGGAATAAATGAAGAAATATTGTCAAGAGAGAGGAATATATATCCATCTTTAGAATAGACTCTTTGCTAGTAAATAAATGAAAAACGACATATTTATTAATATTTCTAAATTATTAAATTCTTTTTTCGGAACACAATACTTGCAAAAAGTGGCAATACTTCCAAAAATGGCATTTAACTGTTTTATGGATTCGATACTTAGGACTCCATCTTGACAAGAGACTTACTTGGAATACAACACTTACTTGACAAACGCTCTAAACTTCCCATTCACTACAAAAAAATAGTATACACTACGATAATCAGACCAATTTGGACACATGGAATTGAGCTCTGGGGCTCTACCAAATCATCAAATTCCTTCCGCATCCAATCCTTACAATCCAAAATCCTACATAAAATCCTTGATGCTCCTTATTACGTTACAAATAAATTCATTCTCAAAGATCTTAACATTCTATTCGCTCCAGATTTGGCCCAAAACAGATATGCGTCTTTTCATTCCAAACATCTTACCCATCCTAACCTATTAATTCTTAATCTTTCATCCTTAGCAATTCCTGATAATCCTCCGAGGCGTCTGAAAAGAAGATGGCCACGGGACCTTCTAATTTAAATTAATGCTTGAAGTACCACCAATGGGTGGTTCCTTCCCAAGATTTTCAAGTGTATATGAAACACACAACATATTTACTTATTGTATTTATTATTTTTGCAATTGTAAATCACATTAAATAAAGAAACTGTTTTATGAAGCTCATGAATTTTAAAATTATCTTCTTTGAAAATTTAAAGAAACAAGTCCGTAGGTTCGTCACTAATATATTATTCGCCAAATGAAAAGCACAACTATAATTGAAGGGGGTAGGTGCCTATCTAACTAGTGTGAGGTACTCTAACCTCAAAATCCAATTAAGAACTGAGATACCTATATAAAGAAGCGGCTATTGTACACTTTAAAACATAGCAAGCTCGAATAAAAAATAGAATTTTGTTTTTCTAAAATTTTCTATTTCTAAAATTACCCCTTCTTCAATTATAAGAAACAGAAATTCGAAAATCTCCTGTTTCGAAATTTAATTTTTGTTTTTTTTTCTCACCCTTCTATTAATTTCTATTATTTCAACAAAAACATATGTATACAATACAATGCATAACGAACATAAATGTCCTTTCTTTGCTTGAAGGGCATTCCAAGGTAGGTTTTGGGATCCACTATATGCAGGGGAGCACTGTGGCACTTACTCCCCGTCTGCGTTGTCATGAGTGGGAAGGGACCTCTCTACTAGTGATGAATTGTTTCAGTGATCTTTTTTTTTTTTATTGGACAATGACTCGGATCAATTTAACGAGCTTCGAACCCCTGCTCTCTGCTGTTACGATAGCCCTAATCTTGACAGAGACCAATCAGAGAGCTTCCGTTAATGTCAATATTAATGATGGCAGCATTACCGACCGACCTGTAACAGGTACCGCTAACGACCTACGTTCCATTACTCTGCCTTTATAAGTTCAAAACGCCATTGCAACCATCATTAATTACAGAATGCCTAGGTAACACCTTCTAAGTACGTAATACGTCTTATGCAAACACTATATGATGCGTATCATCAACTGTATGTTTTCTGGTTACATATCAGTTGTTTAATCCGATGTATTATGTTATGCTGAATAATTCTGCCAAACTAATAATAAATTCATAATGTTTAATCTTGAACTAAATTTAGATATTAGCAACTTTGAAAGCACAATGAACAATAGTTTAATTGGTAAAATCTACCTTCTCTATCCCTTCTCCCTCCAAAAAAATATAATGGTATTAATTAGGATTAAAAGAAATAGATAAACAACTTTAATTTTTTTTTGTCATTGATTTTATGTCTTGTTGAAATTTATTCTTAATATATTACAAGTATAAGAATTATGATTTAGAGCCTTTTAGAATAAAATACAAAATTTTCAAAATAAAAATGAGATTATAAACCATCCTAAGTATGATCCTGATTATAATTATGAATTTTATTAGATAAAAAATAAACAATAATAATTAACAGAACATATAAAATTAAAATAGAACAAATAAAATAAAACTATATATCATAAATAGAATATGGTCCGGGTTCGGTGGAATGAAACTCAATAGTAATGACTACCTATATAAGGTCAACGTTTCGCCCCACAATGCAGGGCTTCGTCAGGGCTAAAAATATACAAACACTTAACATAAGTAAAAAAGTAAATAGAAAATTACGATGGTGTACAATGAAACGTAAAAATTAATTAAGAAAAAATAAAAATAAAAGGTTATAAACAATAAATGAAAATGGAAATAATAACTGATAAAAAAGAATAAATATAAAAGAAAGTACAAACTAAGAAATGAAAATGGGGGGAACGAAGCCATGCATTGTGGGGCGAAACGTTGACCTTATATAGATAGTCATTACTATTGAGTTTCATTCCACCGTACCCAGACCATAGTCTATTTATAATATATAGTTTTATTTTATTTGTTCTATTTTAATTATATATATTCTGTTAATTATTATTGTTTTTTTTATCTAATAAAATTCATAATTATAATCAGGATCATACTTAGGATGGTTTATAATCTCATTTTTATTTTGAAAAAGGCTCTAAATCATAATTCTGACATAATATTATTCTAAAGGGATCAGACCCAGAATAAATAAAAAATATTATTATTATTATTATTATTATCATTGTTATCTGTATTAAGAATTAATTTCAACAAGACATAAAATCAATGACAAAAAAAGTTGTTTATCTATTTCTTTAATCCTAATTAATACAATTGTATTTTTTATTTTTTTTTGGAGGGAGGAGGGAGGAAGAATGTGGGCTTTACCAATTAAACTATCGTTCATTGTGCTTTCAAACACACCCTCAACCAGCTATCTAACTATCTAGCTAACTATTCGTCCTCATAACACGCCGACATCATAGAGTGAAATACGAGTTAATGAAGCTCCTAAAAGAATGAGATTTTGCCTGCTTTGACGAGGTCTACTGCGTAGATACGGATGGATCCACAAGATATGGGGATATTGTTGCTTTCCCTAAGAAGGGGAAGTCGGCAATCATTCTGGATCCCATCGTGAGATATGAAAATAACGACCTTGACCAGGCAAATAAGGTAGATAGGGAAAAGAAGGAAATCTACGATAAATGTATCCCTTTCCTCAAGGAGAAGTTCCCTGAGGGCTTCGGAGAACGAGACTTCAACGTGAGAGGTCTCTGGTTCGGAGCCCGTGGAACGATTCCCAGCACAACTAGGAGCTTCATGGAGGAGCTCGTGGTCGATGTCCAGGACGTGGCTAGGTTGACAGAAAATATAATACTTGACTCCCTGGGAATCATACACCACCACATGCATGGAAATTAATGAGTAGGGGAGTTTATCCAGAAGTGGGATGGCATGCATGCATCTTATTTGTTGTTTTAGTTATTATTTTTTATTATTTTAAATATTTGTTATATAGGGGAATTTGTTGATCAAATGAAATAGGGGTTGTGAAATGGAAGGGAAAAAAAAAGAAAAGGAATAAATCGAAAAACATGTAGTTAGTTTGTTGACTGGTATTAATTGTAAAAGAAAACTGTGGAAGAAAAAAAAATGTTATCTATCTATTATATTATATCATGTAACTTAATATTTGTCCAGTCACGGATTGATCAGTATGTTGTGTAATGTGGCAACCCGATGTATTTGGGCAGCATGAATGAATAAAGTATTTCTTTCTCTTCTCTTCTCATATTATAAATTATACGGTGACTAACTTCTAATAAAATGAAAAAAAAATGAAAAAGAATCAGATAAAGGAAAACTAAAAGCAATAAACAAAAGGTACAATTACTGTTGCTATACATATTTACAAGTTTAAACAAAAATAAGAATTATCAAGTACAGAAGCTAAATAAATTAACCAACATAAAAGGTAATGAAATAAAATAAAATAAATTATAATGCTAATATCCTTATATATTTTAATAAATATTAAGAAAATTCCAATAAGATTTATCTTAAATATTGTTTTCCCTCCATCTATTACATCTTATTTGAACTTTTAAGTCTTATTATCTTATTAGAACTTTAAATTATTGACATTTTAATTTAGATATTATAGATTATCTAATAAACGAAAACATGTCGGATGAATAGGACAAAATTATTCGAAATATTTTATTATTTAAATTAAGTCCGGTTTGGTTGCAATTAAAATGGAAAAAGTTACATTTGAAATGGAAATAGTTAAATTTAAAATTGTAAGGTTTGCAATTAAATTAGAAATGGTTACATTTAACTTGGAAAAGGTTTATATATAAATGTTTAATATTCATCCTGACGTATATATAAAAAAAATTCAAAGATGAAAAGCAATACTGCATCTGACGGAACGTTTCAAGGAACCACTTATCTACAAATGCAATCAAGTTTGATAAACAACATTTAATTTAAATCAAAGTTGAATACTAATTATTTTTAAGGCAAAATAATAATAAATTTTCCTTGTAATTTTATTTCTACCTATTTGTGTGATGTAAATTTATTTTAATTAGAAAAATAGTGTTAGTATTCAATAAAAAAATTATAAATAATTTTGATCAATATTCCAAAAATTAATATTTTTTAAATTAATAATAAATCCTTAATTCACATCAAATATATTTAGCCTAACTCTTTTATACTCTTTTATGAGCGTGTCAGTAATCGGTATTGGCGTATTTTATTTACAGCCTTTGTCCTTTTTTCGCATACTAATAAAAAAATATGATTAATTATTCCAAGTAATTTGTCCATTTTCAAGTAGATTTATGCGACTAAAATAATTCCAGTTAACCGGTGAAGATTTTTACTTCTTTCTTTATCACTTGGACGCATTTTATATTTATTTTTCCTTAGAATAGAAGATTAAGTATAGGAGGCATTTGGTCGTAAAATACAGAAACTTAAAAAATGAAATCACTGTCGATATTAAAATGTGTTATACTAACCTTGGAGTCACTTGCCAATTTAATAACAACATTATTAATTTAAAAATACAAATATCCTAAAAAATCTTTCAAAAATCTATTAAATTAACACTATAAGTCCGGTGAAGTCAAAAACTTCGTTATTCCCATTCGCAATAAATTTCGGAAGCCAGGTTTTATGACTGAGTGCCTGGTATAGTTAATTGATGAAAGATCAACTGGGTGGCGGTCATAAGAGCTACAGAATATACCAAGGTTTCATCTCACATCAATTATGGATATGAAATGTGAATGTAAATTTTAATTACTAGACAATTAATAATAGTTTACCAAAAATGTGGATATGGAAAATTACGATGCCCTTATTTCGGTTCATATATAATAAATAAATGATGAAGAAAACACCTCAAAGCACCAGAAAAGAAAGTAAACATGAAAACGTTAAACCTATAAAGGAAAAAATGAAATTCACCTTTAAACATTTTTTATTTATGTAATGTAAATCATGTGAATTTAAATTTTACTATACACTATTCTTATATACTTATGTTTTACTTGTCTATCATAAATCCATTTAAGCCCTTTTGTATGTAATAAAAATAATCGCTTAAAATTTAAAGCTTCCCCAAGTTATTTTAACAGTTATAAAATAAAAAAATTTCAATGATGTTCTCTGCCGTACGTTTCCTTTTTACGAAACGTAAAAAAAAGTTCAATAAAAAAAATCTGCTTATTAGATTAGAAGCAAACCGCTAACTATGTTACGATATCTTTCAACACTAGCGCTAATTTTTCTGTAAATTGATACTCCGTACAGCTAAATATCATGATAAGGAATTTACGATCCGTTCGTGATATTTGGGCTGTGATAGCCGGCATGCTCAGTAAGGAAATAGTGAAAGTTGATAAAAAAAAACATCTTGTGGTTGTATAGTTTTATTGTAACAAACCGATGCGATCACATATAGAAATCGGAACTTAGCTATATTATAATTATGTAATATTGAAGTTTCCAATATTGCATATTGAATTCGTGAAAGTACACCCTGACTTCAAGTATTTTGAAATCAGTGAATACTATATAAAAACAAAAAATCTGGTGAAGTACTTGGATCACACAGCTTTCGCTAACTATAATAAATCATATTTCAGGGTGTTTCGGAGTGAAAATAACGAATATCAATTTTGTCCCTTCCAACAATACAACAGTTTAACGAGAGATGTTGCGTCACTAATTAAAAAGGCAAAATAATAAATTGAAGTACAGTGTAATCTGTATAACTGGAACTAAAGAAACCTAGAATTTTTTTTAAAACTTAAAGATGTTTTTCATTTATCCAGTTTTCTAAATAGGCAAGTTTAAAATTACAGTTCTTATTTATAGAGGGTCTGTCACAATCTCACATAAGGAGATCATAACACAAAAAAAAGGCAATCCTTCCCCGCCGGACCCGCCCCACCAAAACCCCCAGATAGCGACGGTCCTAATCACTTTTAAAATATTAGCTTAAAATGGGAAGAGGAAACTTTAAGATAGTTTGATCGAGCAATATTTAAAAAAAGTGCCCGAAATTGAAAAACGGCGTGAAACAGATGGCAGATGGTTTCGTAAATGCGATCGGAAGAGATGAGGTGGTCTCGACTTTTTCCGAATTTTTAGAATTCGAACTCCTGTCTTTATTTTTTCTTCTTTTTTTTCTCTCTTTTAATTATTTATAAAATTCTGTAATATTTTATATTTATCCATTGTTTATTATTGCTAACAATGAGAACTGGTTATTTACTATAAGCAAAATTAATATCTGAGGACGATTTTTTTAAAAATCGTATATAACCCTTCTTCTTCTTTCTCGTCCTTCTTAAATGCCTTTCAGCGTGGTGGAGCCTCTAAACACTTGGTCCACACATCTCGGTCTCCGGCATGAATCTTCATCTGAGCCAGCATTTTTGCTCTTTCCAGACCTAGTCGTTGGATATGCTCCATATAGCTCCTTCTAGGTCTGCCTCGTGGTCTCCTACCAGTCGGCCTCGCCTCCATACATTTTCTTGGCACTCTGTCATCCCCCATTCTACAGATATGTCCATCGGAGCTGTCGGAATTCAATCACTGACTTCACTGCGAGGATCCTTCATTCCTTATCCTATCTCTCCTAGTTTTGCCCAATATTCTTCAAAAAAATTTAGCAGCCGTAATCCTGCTCAAGTACTTGTCTTGGGTAACCTATTTTCACTGTCATATAATAGTGTTGGAAGATATATTGCTTCAAAGATATGGATTTTGTCCTTACCTACTTCTCTCTTTCCCACAATAGTATTGCATATCTGGTAGTAAATATTACTTACTTTATTTATCCTATTGGACACTTCTTCTTCTATTTTACCAGATTTATTGAAAATTGTTCCAAGGTAGGTATAGAAGACCTTTTCTAATACTTCAACATTGGACAGTATTCTTATATCCCTTCTGTTGCCAGTAGCATTTAACCCATGTTAGACTATTTATCGAAATAGTCGATGTTTCAATCATCGGATGACATGATTGAAAAATTGATTTTCTAAATTGGTACCGATTGGTCGATTATAACGAAGAATTTGCTATGACTTCCAGGCCTACACAAGCTATAATATGAAGTATCAGTTGGGTACGACTCCTCGATTTTGTGCTAGGCTGTCCTCCCAAAAATAGACGATTTTGCTAGACTTGATTGTTTTGACTGAGGGGAGCTCAAAACGAGTATTCCGTAACGACACTTGCTTACTATATATTCTACATACCGGCATGTGGAAGTAAAAATATGTTTTTGTTATTTAATTGAAGACAAACACGTGTGTCATTTTCTAGACTTGAATAACGTGTCCAATTTTTATCGGGCATTTTTTTTTTATTATAAAGATTTTTTTAAAAATAAATAAACAAAATTTCTCAATTTCGAAGATCCCTGAATTTACCATGAATATTCTTAGTTATACCTATTGAACTATTGAACTTGAAACAGTTTTATTAATTTCATAGCGATCGTAAAAAAATTCGAACTAAAGTTTTTGATGAAAATACATATTTGACGTCCTCCGAGTCCTAGAGATCTGTGTGTCTGTGAATTGCCTTCCTCAAAAATAAAAAGTCGTTCGAAACCTAAATTACACATTTAAGGCGTCTGTATGCCTGGGATGTGACTAACTTTTTCGATAACATCGACTCACAGGAAGAGCCATTTTGTAGAATCAATTTTACACATCTTTTTCGAATTTATTGAAGATAGTTCTAACGATTTATTAAACTCGCCGTTTCAGTGCAGAATAAAAAGGTTTTAACATTAGCTATGATAAAACTACTTCTTATATTAGTTTGAAATGGCTTAAATAACGAAATATTTAAAAATACCTTTAATTTTGTTTATTTAAAAAAAAAATAAATTGTTCTCAATTATAAACAAAAAATAAATAGAAAATATTAAACTTTATGAATAAATTAGAAATATCTGATTCTAACAGAGGAAACTGATACCGCCTGCTCATTTCAGATTAAATTACGCCTTTGTTATCTTTTGTTAAACTCTTGTATTCTTGGCAGGAAAAAATTTTTTATTTGTTATTCCCACCTCCTTTCCTAAAATACGAACTTTTATAGCAACAGAAAATTAAAATTGTTATTCATATTTTCGGCTTCCCATATTTAGTTTTTTTTCTTTTTTAGAAAATCACAAATATAGCAACTTCAAAACGACCTGTCCAATCTGCATAAAACTTGAGGATGGATACTTGCACCGCACCAGTTTTTAATTTTCTCCCACTTCTATGATAGTCCTGGTGGTTGTCAATAAAGGCATAAAAAAAGTATAAGAAAACTATTTATTGTTAACCAACGTTTCGCCCAACTTTGCAGGGCTAAATGAAAAAGCAAGAAACAAACATTTAAGAATTAACAAAACATTAAAATAAAAACATTTCAAAACAATTGTTATGTTTATAAAGTATATAAAAATTAATTAATAATAACAATATAAGGAAGTATACTTGTAGGCGGACTGGAAAAAAGTTACTAATAAATACACCCAGGTGTATAAATCGATAAATCGATAAAATTTCTGAATACAGATCTGTACTAATAAATTGTAGGAGACTACTAATTAAACATAGTTATAAATATCGTAAAGAGGTAGGTGTAAACGGAAAACATATTGGTGAATTCGGTATGGTATAGGTGAGGTATAGTAATATGTAAAGGGGAAATATTAAGACAATTGATAAAAATAAACAATAAACATTAGGGGGGGGGAAGTTCCTATCAGATTGAAACACAGCAAACGACTGAGAATCTGAAGGTAAATCATAAATTGTCCCCATTTCCCCGGTTTATTTAAGTTACCTATTTTCCAACATAAAATGGACATATAATATATCAATAAACAAATAAATCCAGGCTTTTTAAACCATTGAAGTTAATTAAAGAATCACAATAGTATTCATTCATATGACAAAATTAATTGGAACATTGTTCACTGCCTACAAGAGTAGTTGTCCTAGGCCTGGTTGTGAAGCCTTCTAGGGCACTGGTGCAAGGGTGACAAGTTTGTACGGGCAATTAACCTTAATTGATAATAAATAGCTAACTTGATATGGTTCATTATAATTGAAGGAGGGGGTTCGAAAGCACACCGAGTCCTTATTTGTGAGATAAGATAAGTTATTCGGAGAAAACAATCATCACAGTGGGTTAAAATCTGGAACAAAACCTTTATTTTTTTTTTTATTAGTAGATTACCAAGAAGTGAATGGATTTTTGGCAAAAGCAGTTAAATCACGCGTTATTAAAATGATTTTGGAAAAAATCTACCTTTCACCTCCTGATAATCTTGTACAAAAACTATCAATAAAAAAAATTTAATAAGAATTTAAAAATGGACTTGGTTGGCCCCGATTGTAGATTTATTATCAATTATAAAGTTAAAAGTAGTATGAGAATGCTTAAGTATTTCTAAGACGGACATTTTTTTTTTTTTTTTTTGAGTTTCAGAATTTATTTTATGTTGACAATCGTTTATGATAAAATAATTGTTAAGACTGATCACTACTAAATCAATATTTTCTAATAGAATTTATTAATTAGGTGCTCTATTTTATTTTATCACTCCTTAATCGTAGTTGTAAAAGTCCATTTCACAAAAATAGCACCAACGTCGGAAAATGTCCTATATGTTATAGCTGATATGGTCAGTACGTAACCGTCCAGTAACCTACCGCTAATTCGAAGATTGAAATTTTATTCAACATATAAAGAGTGAAGATGATATAGTAGCAGTCTCAGTGCCCCGCTTGGAATCTATCGACTCTCACAGTAGCAGAAGGTCGACATGCCGGCGAGGAATTGGAAAATCTCAAACTTAACCTCAGCCTGAAAATTATACCGGTCAGCATTCTCGAATCATCTCGCATAACACGATACTTCAAAAGGAAAAGATATCTATTAAATTTTTTATTTAAGGTCTATCAGAAGATATCCAGAGGTCATTTATAGATTATGATGTGGAAGAATATGTTATAGACCTAACAATAAAATTAAAAATTATTATAGCAATTTAAAGGACAAAATTGAAATAAAAATTCAATCGGGATTAATATATAAAATTCTATGTTTAAATTGTCCAGCTATCTATATAGGTGAAACTAAGCAAATGTTGAGGGATAGAATATATCAACACAAAAATGATACAAGAAATAAAGAAAAGGATCCAAATAAAACAGCACTTGTACAGCATACAGCCAAAAATCAACATAATTTTGATTTTGATAACACCATAATTTTACATAAAGAAAACTATTTGTTCAAAAGAAAAATACTTGAGTCGATTTATATATCAGAGAACATCAATTACACAGTTAATTTTAAAACAGATACTAGGAATTTAAACCAACATTATGCAGAGATTTTAAGCAAAATAAATTTATAAAAATATTGGAGAAATTTGTTACTATTTACAATTAATTTTAATATGAATTTTGAGAATTAGAATAAATACCAAATTGAGACAAAAATGCAATTTAAATTAAATTTAAAAGAAGGCTGACCTGTGTGAGTGGGAGGTTATAAATAGTTTGTGTATATGGTAGTGACTTAGGGGGATAATTTTAAAATAAGAAGATTTAGATATTTATGATTTTTAATAAAAAATAGGTAACTAAACTTAAGCTTAGGTAAGCTTATTAATAATAAAAATGACTCTCTAATAATTGACTTTTAATAGGTTTTTAACTTAAAATTAATAACCTGGGCAGAATAGCCTGTAAAACAAATTTTAAATTTTAATGAGAGGTGAGAATTTATAATTGAAGGTATGTTATATTATTAGTGATAATGTTGTTGTTATAAGTGTTACAAATTAATATATAATATAAGCTGTTAAATATTTAGATTTAGAATGGCCGAAACGTTGGACTGTTGAAATAAAAAGTGTTGAGACTAATAAGAATACAATTTTTGATTTATTTAATAAATAATTACCTGTCTCAAGAAATTGAAAAAATATATTTAAAGGAAAAGATATCATTATTCAACTTTCAAGTTCAGAGAAGCGGCATTTGTAACAATTCATACATTGTCTCATCCTGGTGTTAAAAGCGCTACCTTAGTCGTAACAACTCCCTATATATGGACGAAGATCAAAGAAGAGTACAAGAACCTGGACTCCAGCCTGTTTGGAATGTCAGAGTAACAAAATCCATCGAAATACTCTTCCTCCTCTGGCGGAATTTCTAATTTCTTACATCCATTAGAACGTTTGGTTTATGTACATAAATGTGGGTATTGTCCGCCACCAGCTACCTTACTAAGGTTTTCGTCATTACAGCGGTGTGCGGATTTTCTCTGTGGCTAGAACCTACACCGATGGCCGACCAAACTGCCTCGACTGTGGCTCAAGCATTAGTGACATCTTGGATCTCTCGGTTCGCCATTTCTTCGCTAATAACTACCGATTAAGGGGGAAAATTCGAAAGTAAACTTTTCCAATCCTTAGCAACATATCACCCTCAAACAAATGGATTGATGGAACTCACACGCAGACTAATGACACTTGTTGAAGCCCTTCTACAAGGGTCGATTCCTTACCTTTTAAGTTATTGGATATTCGCACTGCTTTAAAGTTGGACTTTGGCTGTTCAGCCACAGGATTGGTTTGCGGTGCGCCGCTTATTCTCCTTCAAGAGTTGTCCGTGAACCAACCTTCTCCTGAGCCAACAGATTTTGCACCTTCAGAATACCAAAAAAGATTTCCAATCAACACAACCTTCAAGTCAAAGAGCGCTGAAGACCTTTGTGAGGCAGGTACAATCAGCACAAAACCGTCCGGAAACCTACTTTTTCTCTTATTTGAAAACTTACACTTTTCCTTTGTAAATATTGTTAATTTGTAGTAAAAGTTTAATTATCTAATTGTACAATGTTTTTATTTTCAAATGCTTCCATGCTTACTTTTTTAATATTAAAATTAAATTACTCTTGTTTACAAATGTTCAAATGTAGTCGAGTGGACTAACGATTGTGAAATAGTTACTTAAAATTAAGTACTTGGATGTGTGACCATTCTTCATGCGGTCCCACTATGATACTCAATTGTTTAATCATTCCATCAAGTATGTCTAGCAGTTCGTCAATTGAGGGATCAACAGGACAAAAAAATA
This sequence comes from Halyomorpha halys, assembly GCF_000696795.3. Lineage (NCBI taxonomy): Eukaryota > Metazoa > Arthropoda > Insecta > Hemiptera > Pentatomidae > Halyomorpha > Halyomorpha halys. Next base: position 515,526 of record NW_027107439.1, on the reverse strand, counting down.
TGCATAAATCATGGAAAATCTCGCATCAATTCTAAAAATGTCGGACCAAAGTGATGGTACGTCACTCTAAGACAGTTCAACATTAACGGATTAAGAAATAGTAGCATTCTCTTCGCAACGAGAGGAAGCGAGATATTTATTATTGGCTAATCAGTCCAGTCAAGTTGCAAGTTAACTTAAAAGTATTTGTATTTGTAAGCAAATTTCTTTCGATGGATTTTAGTAACTCTAAAACTGTTTGCAAAGGGGGAGGCTGTATATATTTAGGTTTATAGCCAATGACTCCTAAATTATTACCATCAGCCTAACTATGTGAATTTGGCATTTGAAAGCTGTGCAAGGAAAATATTGAGTGTGAAGAATTCATGCATTAGGGCTCAATTTTCAATATTTTTAAATGTACCGTAAAGTAGTTAATGATTATTTTCCTAAGAATATTAGTTTTCTCGATATTCACCAAAATAAATTCACTAAATCGTTTTTCTCGTTTTTTAGGAAAATAAATATTGGTTTTGAAAAACTGAATCTGAGGAATTATCGAGCATAAAGAACTCTATTAGGGCTCAAATTAAAGCTCGTTAAATTCACTAATAATCACTTTATAATGATATTTCAGTTAGGAATTATTGCCAATAAAACTAAAAATATCGGCGGCCATTTTGAAAAATTTGCCATACAGGAAATCTGCCATTTGCCAGGAAATTTGCCAGGGCCCTGTTTCATAATAAAGTACAAACTAATACTATTAGTCTTGTCGATTTAACTTAATACAATTACACTGACTTGTACAATAGTAACTTGTATTTTAGTACTTTTTAACTCCTGTAATATCACTAATAGTCCTCTCTATTATGAAAAAATATAAGTATTAGTGTAATTACCACGTTGTTTCCAAACTTGTATTTTGAACTAATACTATTAGCTTTCATTATGAAACAGGGTCCTGGGAGTGTAAACTTCTTAGCATCGTTTTTTCTAACATTTTTACATAAGAATTTGTTTACAGAAATTAATTTACATTTACTTCTAGGAAGAGCCGAATTTTAAGCTATTTTACTGAAACTACTAAAAAAAAAAACTAACATCCTTCAGATTTTATATATAATTTTTTTTTTCGTTATTTAAAACAATTGCCAACGTCGTTTCCATGTCCGTTTCATATGAAAATACCTTTGAGATATTTCTGTTATGAAATCAAATGCAATAACAAAGATAAGAACATAGTAAACATTGCGTACCTCCTTGTTAATTGTGTGAAATAGCAGTGGTATAATCCCTCCTGAATGCGCTACTGACGGCTGAGAAAGTTCATAATTAATTCCAGAGTAATAATGTGCAGATGTGAAATGAAGTAACGAGTTATGAAATTAAGTTAGTAATCCTATGTAGTACCGAAGAGAAAATATAATTGAAGTGTAAATTACAATTGCAATAAAAAACATGGTATTTATTTGTACAGTAATAAATCTGATAATGACTTTTATTCCATCAAAATTATTCGAAAGGATTTTTATTCCTGAAGAACTTGCTTAAACTTTAGTTTGCCTTTCTAAGATGACGAATTTATTTTGATGTTTTAAACGTCTTTTAAATACAGATTTTCATATAAATCAAAAATTATTAATTTTTGAAGACTTTTTTCTGTAGATGACCTTGCTCACGAAATAAATTCATAACTTCTTATAATGTAATCCAACGTTATCTACAGCTGTTTTAAAGGTAATTTCAATTAATGACAATTTGTTTTTTTATTTTCAAATCCTCTTTATGACAATTTGTTTGCATTCGTTTTATTTTATATCTCCGGTTCCAATGTTTTTATAAAGGTCCGCTTTAAAATTTGAAAAATAATTGACAGTCCCTGTAACGCGAAAATTTGGAAAAAAAAATTGAATTTTTTATTACAACGAAAATTCATATTAAAGGGTTAAACGTTGCTTAAAATGAATTTGACTTGATTTTTTTTTGCTCTACTTTCTTGGAAGTGACTTTTGTTTTTTCTGATTTTTCATACACTTAAACTCATTTAATACTATCAATAATATATTGTCCTTATTCTTCACGAAAAAAAAAAAATCGATTAGTGTCGAATAACCATTAAATAAATACAGAGCAAAGGTGGCATACATGAAAAATTTCTTAAAATATATTAAATATTTTTTGTAGCCTCTTAAGGTGCGTTGGAAAGAACCCTCGGACAAGTGTTTATTATTTTTTTAGATAGTATCACCATAAAAAAAGTTTTCAATTATGATTGAGAAATAGTCTATCAAAAGTCAAAATATCTGCTCTTGTAAAATTATTATGGAAGCATTTCATCTATATTAGTCTAATATTTATTAAAAATGATGATTTTTAACATCTATTTAATTTTCGAAAAAAAAAAACTGAGTAATTTTGATATGTAGAATCTTGATTTGCTTGAAAATTGTTACTTATGAAAAGTGAATTATTAACTTTGATAGAATACTCATGAATTTGGTTTGATTGGTTTAATATTCGTGAAAAAATATATAAAATTTCGAAATTTTAAAAATAACTTTGGAATAATCGAAAACTTATCATAAATATTTTCAATTGTATATTTTAAATTTAAATACATTCTCACCACGTATGTCGATGACACATACCTATTGTCAGTGAATAATGATCCTTCCATTGTATCCCAATCCCTCCAATCCCACATCACCACCCTCGAAGAATGGTGCCAAAACTGGAGGATTAAAATAAATTCCAATAAATCCCACCAAATCACATTTACCCTTCGTCGTAAACCTTCGTCTTGCCCCACAGTATCTTTTAATAATACCCCACTCATTCCTGTTGAACAGATCCGTTACTTAGGACTAACTCTGGACAAACGACTGACATGGAATCCTCATAGAAGACTGAAAAGACAGGAAACTGCTCGTCGATTCCGACTATTACAACATTTACTAGACAATCGTTTACCCTTCCGACTATTACAACATTTACGGTCCAAACTTCCAATACATTACAAAAGACTGATCTACATGACTATTATAAGGCCAATTTGGACATACGGATTTGAGCTATGGGGCTCCACTAAACCATCTAATTCCTCTCGAATCCAATCCTTACAGTCCAAAATCCTTCGTAATATCCTTAATGCTCCTTACTTTATCACACATCAAATCATCCATCAGGACCTCAATGTCCCCTATGTTGCCGATTTGGCCAGAACCAGATACCAATCCTTCCATAATAAACTTCCCAACCACCCAAACCGACTCGTTTCTAACCTGGCCTCGAGATCTTCTCCCTTGGAAATTTTTTTGGAGTTCTATCAATGGGTAGATTCTCCACATGTTTTTATCATGTCATAATATCACTTACAGCAAATTTACTTGATGTGTATATATGTATACAGTTGTAAATATCAATAAATAAATTATTAAAAAAAAAAATTTAAATACATTGATTTTGAAAATAAATCCACTCAGAATAAGTGAGAACTGGAGCTTATTCCTGGTACATTTTTTGCAATTATACAAACTCCATAACGTGCAATTTTCGAAAATCACCTTTATTTTTGTGTTGAGGACTCACCAATGTCGACTCATTTTCAATGATCAGAATTAACTTTAACCTTCCAGAAAATTTATTGCCCAAGCTGGGTTTAAGTCTTTTTTCTGTTTGTTCTTCAATTTTGAGTTGAGTAATTTCCTACATTTTCGAAATTCTTTAACGAAATAAAAAGAATCAAGAAAGAGCTATAAAACAAGTAGAACTGGTTTGTGTGTTCTAAACATTGCATCATGGATCTCCTCGATGCATTGCATAAGGCGAGTGAGTAGCTTCATTCAGGTTTGACTGTACACATGACCTAAATTCAGAAACTAAGGAAATTCCTCAAGAGTCGATCGGATTGCAACAAGCGCTTGTAGGGGGGAGGGAGAGATGTTTATAAACTAAAGACTTTTTAAAAAATATTATATCATAGAATTATTGTTCAATAGTTACCTTCAGGGATATCAGAATGATAAAAACAATTTAATTAGAAATATATTCACTAATTACGATAGATTAGTGAAACTGGTACATAAGCATAGGAATGAAGGATGGGATGGTCGAAAATACCTCTTCTTTTCAAAAATTATTTTTTTCATTTTGTATTTGACGTGTTCTATAGATTATAACGTAGTCTAGGATTACTAATTAACCTTTTTAATAGTATTAGTAGAATTAGCTCAGTAGAGAAAGAAACCACAGTCTATGTTACTATCCCAACGGACGCCTCGGTTTCCCGTTTTTATGCAGAGTTGAAGTGGCTTTATCCAACCCACCGTCGTATTTCCTGGCATCCATCATCTTCCAAGTCATCCAATCCCGCCGTCTTTCATACATTTCCGAGCTCCTTCAATTCAAATCCTCTGTTCGTTCCCGCAATACCCGTTCCTATTCTTCAGATGTATACACAAGGGCCCACTGAACCGCCGCTTTCGATAGACCGTTCATTACCCGATCCTCATCCCTATGGAATTCCATCCCTTCCAACATCCGTCCCTCCAATACCCTCCCTACCTTTAAACCCCGCCTGTTCAATTATTTCTTATCCATTCAGACCACATAATATTGTAAATAGATATAATTGTAAATATATATATAAATTAGTACATCGTTCTTAATTATTTTAACATCATTTTTTTTTTTTTTTTTTTCCAACCGATTAAAGTTAGAAAGTAACTTATAATTATTTTTATAATGACTATTTATATTTCTTTGTATTTTTGTTTAAGTATCTCTGAGGCTCCTCAGCCCACATCTGACTATCTCTCAGTATTATTATTCTAAAGGGACCTGTCCCACAATAAATAAAGTATTATTATTATGTTTGGAATACGCCCAGTAAAATAAAAAAATTAAAAATTTGTACAATGTGACACTATGTAAGAAAAGCAGTGATATGTTAGTTAGTACTTGAGAATACTATGTCCACAAGATGTCTAAATAATTTCAATTGGTGACAAATAATACATAATACTGTTATATTACCTATTAAAGTTTAAAACTATATGTTCTAATGTTCACATAACAGTTTTTCAAATTGATTTATTCTAAAACCGTAATCGTTGTGTAGTTCTTAAACATGAGTTTAATATTTATAGCAGAGGTAATGTTTAATGGTTTCACATTATTGAAGAAAATAGAATCCAATATTTGTACACAAGAAATTGCAGGGAAGATAGTTCCAGAAAATTCATTAAATTACACCACAGTCAATAATTTTCAACTTGAGTACCTAGTTCTGTAAATCTAAATATTTTATATTTATAAATGTATTATTTTTTTTTCTGTTTTTAAGGCATTTTATATATTGTGTTTACACACTTACAAGGGCTAGTTTCCACAAACACAACAATAGGGATGGGGGATTTGGATTAGCTAGTGCAAGCCTGCCTAAGTGTGTTGCCAATGCATTCTTGTGTCTGTTTTGGGCCACAAATCCATTTCCCCTTGGTACTATGTATTCGACCTGGTATTTATGTATTCAATTTTATCAATTCAGTCTTTTATATGCTTAGAAGTAGGTTACCGGAAAATAGTACTGCCCTCCTTAGTTGAATAATTTAAGTTTTTCTTTTTCAAACATCAGAAGGCTGTGACATCTTCCATCTGACATCAATAGTAGTACATCAGTGAAATTGAAGTTAGCATAACATAAAATTATCAATTTATTAAAGAAAATACAGCAGTAGTTTTTAGCCAACTGTTAAGACATGTTCACATTGTGTTTTTTCTCTTTTGTTTAATATTGTTCTATTGAGTTTAGTATGATGATAATTTGAGATTCTAAAAAACTGTATTTATATCTCAGGTTTATTCAGATTATATTGATAAAAAAAATATTTTAACCCTCTGCTCCCAGTCTAACAGATTCCTAATACCCTACATAGTGGTGGAGAATGTCTGATTGTTGTCAGGATAATGGGTTCAATAGCCTACAAAGTAGAGAAGAGGATGATAAACTTGTAGCAGTAGACAATCAATAGAAAGACAGAAAAGAGAAACATTTCATTGCTAATTCCTTTTTTTCTTGATAATTACTTTTTCTCCTTTAGACTTTTTGTTTAAATATCACTCCTTCCATTATAAACTCCCTAACCACTCAAACCTCCTAGTTTCTAACTTTGCATCCTCTTCCATTCTCCGAGGCACCTGAAAAGAAGATGGCCACAAGACCTGCTAATGTAAAACGTCCTTAGAGTGCTGCCAATGGGTAGTTCCTCTACACTCCTGTAACACTCCAATTTAACTGAGATCAGATTTACTAAATGTATTATAATGTACAGTTGTAAATAGCAATAAATAAATATTAAAAGAAAAAAAAGAAGACTTTTCGCTTATATAAAATTTATAATCCCCACCAATTTCATCTGAGTCCATTTTTAAAATCTTCTGGGTGGGTGCTTACAGTTGATTTAATGATAGGATTGCAATAGAGACCAAAATTTTGAAAATAATTGATTAAAACAATTATCATGAATAAAACTAGGAATTTATTTACAATTAAATGTTCCTAGAACAAAGCATTAAAAATATATAAAATACATATTTTCACTTCTATCTCGTGATTTGTTACACGAATCTTCAGTTGTGAAACGTTGATTATAGTAGGATATATCACTTTAAAATCATTTACTAGATCTGTGTTGTATCATATATTGTTGTGATTAAATAAATTGTAATCACTAGGCTTTTTATCTCTCTAGAATCAAATTTAATTTTCAAACATTTTGAATGATAGATTATATTGAGCGACTATTTTATACCATATTAATATAAATTAAATAAATAATTTCTAACACAGAATATGGCACTTTATTTTTATTTAATCTCTTCCTCTTCTGCAGAATGACAGTGTGAGAATCCCTTCGTTAGAGCTTGATTTGTTTTTATTTCACTATATAAAAGATTTTATACACAAAGTAACAATGATAAATTAGTCTTTGTATCCTTTTCTTTAAATTGTGTTAACAAATTATAATAATAAGGATGTTATGTTCCCCAGGCGAAGCAGCAGATCTGTGTGGCTCCAACGACAGCTCCTCATAAAATTGAGAAGGTGCTGTCGCAATGCCAGGATGAAATTAAGTATGCCCTCCTCCAAGGTAATGTGTTTTTTCCTTATTATTTTGCTTTCTAACAATATTTATGAAATAAAAGTTTATTTTCATCTATTTAGGTTTTGAGGAGAAGATGGTTGGGGGTGCGGTCAATGAAACACAAATAAGTATGACTAACTTATTTTAATGTGCCGACGTTTCGGCTAGAGTTTCTAGCCTTCTTCAGGGCTAAAAACAAAACAAGATAACAACCGCTTCTCCCATCACTTAATTTTATTAATTCTATTTTGTAAAACTATTCATTGTTTGTGTAAAATTATTTTGTTTATATTTTCTTTTTTATTTTATTTTTTATATTTCTATACTTACTGTAGTTATTATCTTATGGTTGTTATCTTGTTTTGTTTTTAGCCCTGAAGAAGGCTAGAAACTCTAGCCGAAACGTCGGCACATTAAAATAAGTTAGTCATACTTATTTGTGTTTCATTGACCGCACCCCCAACCATCTTCTCCTCATTTATCATCCACGGTCAACTATCTCTCATAATTATTTAGGTTTTGAAATTGAAACATTGCTTTAAGAAAAAAAAAAATTGAATTTGTTCCTCATGAATCCTTATATTTCTTCCTCTGTACAACATTTACGCCTTGAAGCTCTTACAATTTAGTAAAAATAAAAGTTTTAATTTAAATTTTTTTTGTTTATCTGTAAGCATACAAATATTTCTAATTAATGTTGAATTTATGCTTAAAAATAAAGAGATTTGTTTTCAAGATGTAAATATAAGATTGAGAAATATTGCTGTGGAAATGCTCCAAGGCTGTCAATACAATTGGCTAACACAATGGAAATACAAAGGAAGATTTCACCTGTTTATCTTTCTATCTTTAGCTGATCCTCTATCAGCTTCTATTGGCAACCAAACATGTCGCAAAAACCCTTGAAGTTTGAAACCACCAATACTAAGCTGCAAGTATTGCCAATTTCTCTGTTAGGACAATAAAAAAAAAAGATCATACAGATGTACCTTCTTGATATAAATTATAAATCTGAGAATGTCTTGCATAATTTATTTATTATTATTTTATTCATTAATTGTTTATTATTATTTTTATTTTAAATTACAAATTATTTCTTAAAACAACTATCTTTCATTAGAATAATCAGAAAGTTAATTTTATTGCTTTCACTCTTTACATTAAATATATTTTTACTTAACTCTTATTAGTTACAAAAAATGTTCTAAAAAAACATTGGAACCTTTTAGTTTATCATTGTGTAGGTAGATTTTCATCTTATAACCATGACCAGTTAATCTCATTTTTATAAAATATGAAGTTTATAAGTTGCTACCCAGTGTTTTCCATCAAATTGTAACTTGCATAATCGTTTTATTAAACGCAAAATCTTAACATGTATTTTTTTTTTTTAATAATTTATTTATTGATATTTACAACTGTATACATATATACACATCAAGTAAATAACATATATTGAATTCAAAATTAAATTAAGGACTGAGATATGAAAACTTTTGTTTACAGAAGCTCTGAGTGTACTTGGTCAGTCAGTTGAAAGACAGAAAAGAGAAACCTTTAGTGGTGAAGAAAGAAGAATTGCAGGAGTACGTATTTTGTATATGCTTCAAGCTTTTCATTTAAAAAAGACAGATTAACTAGGCAATGTCATGATATCTGAACACCTTTTAATAGAATTCATAAAAAATCCATTAAGTGCTATAGTTAAAATGTTCTCTTACACCAGCATGATGTATATGAGCTTTATTCTATCAAATGTTTTTTTTACCAATTAAAGGTCTAGGGCTAAAACTTATTCTATAATTTTACTCAAAATAAATTTTCTCCAATCAAATAGATGTCACAGATCAGCATATTCAATAAAAATTTAACTTATCTAAAAGAGATACTCCCATAATAATTTTTCAAAAGATGTATTGACTTATTCTGAAATATTGTTAACTTTCTTTTCAAAAAATAACAATTATCAATAATAATTATCAAGCATCAACAAATTAATTGTTTTAATTTAATTTTAGATATTATTATTTTGAAATATTCCTATATAATCCTTTCAAAAATAGTGGTGTTAAAAAATAAAAAAGAACAGAAACTCAGAACAACCGAAACCATTAAGCAATCCATATTGGAGCTTCCACCAATAATTTAGATAAGGCAGACATTTCTTGGGAAGAAATCCAGTGGTTCATCAAACAGTTTTATTGTTTGTTCCTAAATCGTTTACCCACATTTATCTCTTTATAGTAATCAATTAGCAACCAAATTGTCGGCAGACAAAAAATCTGTAGTCTTCGCTAATCGTAAAGCTTTTATTCAGTAATAATTATTAAATGAGTTATTAATGCTCCAGATTGGACTACTTTATTATAAAAATTTTAATGAAGGTTAGGTGCTATAAATAATTGAGATAGTTAAATATTTATACATTTTCAAAATCTGCTATAGCTGTAGGTCAGATGATGAGAAGTTAATTAAGTCTTTTATTACATTCAGAGTGTATGTATTTTTTTATTTTCTTATTGATATTGTTTTCTTTTCAGTGTCTACTGCAGTGTGTCTATAGGAAAATGAAAGCCGTAAGTAACACCAATGTTATAAATATTTAACTTATGTCATAAAAGTTACTTTACATTTGTTCACATTATTTTCTTTTTCTGGTTCACAAAGTTGAGTATACTATAGCATAGATCACTAATGTGATTAAAGCTTGAATGAAATGGTATGCCTTTAATTTATAGATATAATTAATCAAAGTACAAGCTTTTTTATAATAATAATTCAACGAAATACTATACTAATTCAAACTTAGAAAGCAAATACAATCTTAAGCAAATTTTGTGGTTTTGTTTAGGTTTCCATTTACAGAATAAAATTTTTATGGTTTTCAGTTGACTCTCCCTTCTTGAACTGTCTTATATTCTACATGTGTTGTGTCAGACATATTTTCCTAAATTTCCTGAAATTACTAACCACATTTCAATGCAGCATGGAAAAATCTTTTAATCAACATGAAATATTGTATTTATATGCTGAGGGTAATGTTTTAAAAATTACCAAAAGCATATATTCTTCACAATATTATTTTTTAAAAACTTCTGGACTAAATTAAATAAAAGTTCATTGGGTAATTTTTTTAACAACATAAAAAGTATGTACCAATTTAGGAATCTTGAAATTTTCATTAAAATCTTTTGAATAATACCTATCCTTGTTTAAGTTTGACCATGTGTTTGAAGATTTAATGCCACTGCTTAAAATAGATAAAAAATTATTAAAAATGTAATTACTTGCTGACTAAAACTATTGCCTTTAATTTCTACAGGTGGATGATAACGGTTTTCCTACAGCTCCTGCTCTGGTGCAGCTGTTTACAGAAGGAGTAAAAGATAGAAATTACTATCTAGCAACTATTCAGGGAGTACAACAGTGTTTGGCCAAAGAGATCCAACAACGAAAATCAAACCAGAGTTTAGCAGAAGGTATTTTACCATTTTATTTTAAAATAAATAGTCTTTTTTTTTTAAATTAAATATAGTTTTAACTATAAAACCCTAATAATCCCTACCTAGGTACTTTCAAAACCTGGAATAAGCATTTTACTCTAATACCTATGGTTTAATGGAGAACCAAGATTTTATTAAAATTATCCAATTTATAAAATTTTACTACCCTGCCACAACACGTACTGTCCTATCTAGTGTGAGAGTACTGTTTTGACAAAGTTATGATGGCAATAATTATATAGTATCCATTATTGCAATGTCTGCAACAGTGACTGCCATGAATGTTAAATGTAACCATGCAAACTAGTTTTAACATGACAGTCACTTCACTGCTGCTACATGAACTATAAAATATTACACCGGGCCAAGTGCCATAGTAATGCCATTATAATTGCTGTCATGACAGAAACTATCATAGTTCACATCATTATTAAAGCTAAATAATCCATAGCTTATTAATTTGTTTAAAAAAACTAAACAGACTAAAATTTATTCAAAAAGCAATTGTTTATTTAACAGTCATTCAATAATTTTCTCATGAAGCTACCACTGTTTATTTAATCAAAATTTTTATATTTATTTCTTTTTTTAATCTTTAATTATGTCCTGTATTTTATTTTAATTAAAATTAAAATTGTTATAAAGTGATTCATTGTCTTATTACAACTTATTTTTAAAACAATTATATAAAATAATATTTTGAGGTTTGACAAATAAAAATTAAAAGTTTAATTGAAATTAAATCTTATTGAATATAAAAATTTCGATGAGATTTTACAAAATAAAAATTAATTCCAATTTGCCTACATAAACCTGACGAAATTATTTAAAATTCCAGAAATACAAAAAAGTGTAATGGTCAGTTGAATATAAAACGATAATAATGAATAATTTTTATAACAGTAATCTTACCATTGCTCTTTTATCCTGTGACACAATAATATCTTATTAATCACTTCAGAACTTTTCACAGTCCAAACTCACATAAAAATCATTGAAAATATTAAATAAGAAACTATTCATCAAACAAAATGAAAAATCTTTATTATAAGTTCATTTGGGTGAACTATATCTTCACTGGCAGCCATGATGCTATAGCGACTGTTTTAGTGCGAACTTACATTCTTAAATTTGAGTTCTTCATATCTCAGGAAATATATTATGAATTGAAGTGGGACAGGGATATCTTGTATTTATCTAGTAATATCTCTATATTAGAAGAATAAAAAAAAACCTCGATTGTCCTTTAATATATATATTGTTTAAAAATTATGATTATAGGAGGATGGGGCTCAGTATTTTTTAGCCAACATTATCATTCATTTTTTTCCCCTCTACTTCTCTATGAAATAATTATTTTTATTTTCTTCTGTTAATTATAGCTGAAGGATACACTTGTGATGTTGCCTATGACATGTTCATGTGTGTGAGTGAGCAGATTGAGTCAGTGAGTATTTATTTATACTGGTTGGTTTTTTATAAAACGGTATTTATAAAATAACTAGTTGAGTTATTGTCTTATTAATTTGTTTCTATTTCAATTGATCTCCAATAATTTTCAGTAATTATAAAATAACAGTAAATTGGCAATATCCAACCTCTACTTCCATAATTCATAATTTAATACATTAAGAATGGAGTCCTTTTACGTATTGTCTAGACTCCTTGACTGGTTGATTATTGAACATAACTGATGTTAAAAGAGGGAGATAGAAAACTTCATGGTCTATTTGTGGCCAGCTTTAAGTAAATTAAGGTACTTGTACTTTTCTACAACCCCAATCTCGTTTGATGAAGTAGGGAGAACAGTAAATATTAATAATGCCTCACTTCCTGCAGTGGACCAGTTCAAATATTTAAAATTATTTCTTGTTAGGAAATATGACATATCCTCACATGAGACACAAAAATTTAAAAATCCTGCTTATAATTAATTAGTCCATATAGATTTTACTTTCTCCAAATTATTCATAATAAAGCATGATCATATAATCTTCTATAATTTTTTCTGTATTATAATTTTAAGTATGATGTTTTTAATTTACTTATAACATGATGTTACAGCTCTGCGGGATATCACCTTAAAAGAATCTGGGCCAACTGAATTTCCAATCAGATAGATCTATAGATTCCTAAACCATCACTATATTTTAATGTTACCATGTATGTCAAGCATTTTATTTAAGCCATCTCTTAAACAATATGTACATGTACATATATATATTTTCTTTTATTTAAAGTATTAAAATGCTTTAAAAATAACTGTTAGTAAAATAAGTAGCAGAAGTATACCTTTAATTTAAGTTGGTAGATTACTAAAAAAATGGCTAGAAAAGACAATTTATATGTACAAAATGTTATGTATTTATTTTTTTACTATAATAAAAATAAAATTTATAAATAGTTAACTGATGAAAAAAGAATAATACTACCTTCCCTATCAAATGAAGATGTATTCTTAAGCCTAGACTCGAAGTGACAGCTGTCGCAGACACTAACACCTTGTAAACTATGACATTTAATGTCATGTCACTCAGGATTTACTTGATAGTTGGTAACACTTTCAACTACACAAGTAACAACCTCAAATGACAGTAAACTATTGCACCTTATCAACTCCTAATACTAATATTATAAATAACTTAAAAAGTTTTATGTTTCCTATTTGTTATTATAAATGGTAAAAGTTTTTGTTTGTAGTTTAGTCATCAGTTTTTATCATTTATTCACAAAGTTGAACTGTAAGTAAGGGTAGGTTTTCAATTAGTGTGGAAATAAGCACTGTTGTGATATTCCACAACAAATATTTGTGAGGTGGAAATGAGCCTTTATTCACAAATTTAATTAGAATAATTATTTTATACAAAGAATAATTATAATGGTTGAACCATTTTAATACAAAATTTGTATCTCTTCATTAATTTATAGGTAAAATTTCAGCGCTTTATGGATATTTTAAAAAAATTATGTTCAAATTGTATCTGTTGAATCCTTTTTAGTTTCTAAGTACTAAAAATATTTTATGAAGACAAATTAACAGAGGATGGTGGTAGAGGGCTAGACCAGTCTGGACCAACAGCTTGGATTCATGGTTGCTGAACATGAAGAATTGGGTGCGAACATAGGATGACAGGGTTGGCTTTTATAGTTGGCAACACTTGTCTCCCAATCACCTATAGCTTCTGCCTCCCCAAACCTTGCTGATAATAGTAGAGTGTATCATTACAGAAATTCCTAGACACAGATGAAAAGTAACCTTGTGTTGCAAAATATTTTGATTATATAGAATTAATAAAAATTTCTCAATAAATAAAGATCAAAATAAATATGGAGGAAAATAATATCCTGGATTCAGCTTCCTTATTATATCACCAACTTAGAAACAATTATAGATATTTTAATCCATTTAAGAGATATTAAAACAAAACGAGGAAAAATGGGAATGGGCTGAGTTACATAAAAAGTAGTCTAGAACAAAATTCATAATACTATGTGGTTTTATCTGATAATAATGGATGGATACAATATGGTAATGTATATATCCTGAAGGACACGTTTTTTTAGATTTACCATATTTTATGATGTAGGCATTAGAATTGTTGCTTTTTATAAAATTATTAATTAATAATATTCAAGGTATAGTGAAATATTTTCAGTGTCAGCAATTTATAATGTTAATTAGTCCCCTTTTCCTTCAGTACAGGCAGTCCCCGATTTGCGTCGCCTCATTTTAAGTCATTTTGGAGTTTTAACTAATTTATTCCAAGAACCATTTTGTCTTGAGCAAATTCAATCACTAGAAGAAAATTGAACTTTTTACCAAATGTTGAATAAAAAACTTTATAGATAAAATAAAGACTACAAAAAATGGCTTAATGAGCACATTTTTATCGAGCAGGATTTAAATCCAGATGAAGATAAATTCGAATGAAGTAACTTTCCTAGGAACAGTAAGTGTATATTGAACTGTTAAAGAGTGGTGTCCAATCTCAATTTTGTCAGTCTGTTTTACATTCACACAAAGTATGATTTGTGGTTTATAGCCATGATGGCACCTGAATTTATGAAATGCTGACAGGTAAGTTATTAACTAGCATTTAAGAGAATAGATTGTTTGGAGTCTTACAATAATGCCAAAGCAAACAAAATCATTTAATAACATATAAATTGCCATTTATATGTTTTCTTAAGAAAGAAGTTAACATATTGTAATTAAATTTTGGATTAACTTAATTCAATCAAGAATAACATCAGAGGGTTAAAATATATATACTAATTAATTATTTTTATTTTTAAATATACAAACACATTAGCTGTTCAGAGCAAAAGTGGTGTCAGTCATTCTATTCTTATCAAAATGAATTTATATAAAACAATAATATTTTAGCTAACTACTGAACGTATTACCTTCAAATGCTTTTTTTTTTTAATATTGGATATGTTTGTGAGTGACTAATGCTAACAAGAAAAGCTGTTAATCATGATTAAAACTTGAAATAACTTCCCCTAAAGTTTTAAATATCTCAAAAATCCAGATTTGACTGACACCACTTTTACATTCAATGGTTCACATTTTGATTACTAAAGCATCAATATAAGTTATCTCTGCTCTGCACTTAGATAAGCAAAACAAATTTATCTGTTGTAAAATGATGAGATTTTAAAAAGTTAGAATTACTCATCATACAATTGAAATAAATAATCTCCAATAAAGAAAAATCTCATAATTACTCTTTATTGCAATTGTAAAAAAATAAAATTAAGATAACATTATTTTATTTACAACTCATTAAACCAAATGTTTCAGTCTTTTTAGGGTTTATGAGTTAAAGAAAAAAAAATCTACAATTACAGAAT
Organism: Halyomorpha halys; assembly: GCF_000696795.3. NCBI lineage: Eukaryota > Metazoa > Arthropoda > Insecta > Hemiptera > Pentatomidae > Halyomorpha > Halyomorpha halys. The sequence continues at coordinate 500,039 of NW_027107439.1, read as the reverse complement.
GATAAATTAAAAATTCATAATTCTAGCATTTAAAAACAAATTTTATACAAAACAACAGAAAAACAAATATGACACAAGATTCTAAAGAATATTTACAGTAATTAAAGTGTTGTGAATTAGAAACAGCAATATATTTCTCAAGTGTCTTATCACTGCGTGCAATCCCCTTCAGAGGGCGAAAGCTGTTTTCATTTCCTTTCAAGAGTCTTGACTTTATTCTCTAGCCGCTTGGAATAAGCATCAAGTTTATAGGCAGCCTTCTCTAGTTTCATAACACTAGCTTCAATTTCATTTATTTGTTCCAGCACAGGACGGAGAGATTCATCTAAGAAATATAAATATGTTAATTATATTAATATTTATTATTTTATTTATCAAAAATAAAGCAGAATCAAATGAGCGATTTCAGTTTCAGACAAAAAATTTTAAAAAAGTAAATAAGAGACAAGAGGCCATGTTGAACACACACTTAAGTTAAGGAGTCACCTTGGGAACCTCAAGTCAGAAACGGCACTGGTTCAAATACTGGTCAAAGTTTATTTAATGGCGTACCTATGGAAAGAATCTTTGTCTTCCTACTCTGGCTTGAAAGATTAATATATATAATTTGTCCTTCAGGCATTTTGGTTGTACATAAGGAAGTTAAACCAAATAAACAAGAAAGGAAGGTAATTAAAATGCATAATATCAAATGGAGAGTTGGAATAAGATCTTTGAAAAAAGGAGATGATTATGAAAAGAAACACAATAAATGAATGCAATAAGAAATTGAAATGTTTGAATATCAATGAGATAGACATTACAATGAGGAAGGACTATATGTGAGCCAATTGTTTTCGAAAATTTGCATTGTCAAAGTTATAAACTGCTGGTGAACCTGGAAATATAATAATAATCTTATACAAAACATATCAATATTCCTAACACAAACACAAAAACTTAGTCAAGTTAAAAAAGAAAGAAAAAAGCTTCAATGTTCTAAAAGATTTACATACTTTGAAAAATTAATTGTACAAGTATACTATGCAATGTCCTAGCTGTTGTCACAGATATTGATCATTAAAATGTTTGACAATATACATAAACTTGTAGTTAACATTATTACTACTAGGACGTCAACTAAAAATTAACGCATAGCTTGGATTATTGTCTAGAGTGTCAACTACAAGTTAAATTGTAGTTTACATTACTATCCAGGGCAATTAGCTGTCATATAGTTGGCATTATTGCCTAGGACACTAAAAACTTTTATTGAACTTTAACCACTTCCAATATTTGTGAAGCTAAGATGAAATTTATATAGTATATCAGCAAAATATATACATAGTATATCAGCAAAAGATATATAGTATATCAGAACAATATATATATATAGTATATCAGCAAAATATATACATAGTATATCAGCAAAAGATATATAGTATATCAGAACAATATATATATATAGTATATCAGCAAAATTTGAATAGTCAGGAGATGATAGGAGCCATAGTTGGATGGCTTATCTATAGGTTTGGTATATAAGGCAAAGATTAGTAGCTTTGAACTATACTGTCTAAAATCACTGATTATATCATAGTAGTAACATAATAACACATTAAAAGTACTGTGGAGATGTAATTTAATAATTTTTATTTTTAAAAACTTACATTTTTCCTGCAGATCAACCATATTCTTCTTAATTTGCTGGGTCATTTGAGTCATATCATTACATTTTCCTACAGTTGCTATATTCATGGCTTCTAACAGTTTATAGTCAGCCTATAAACAAACAAGTTTTAATATATATCAAATTTAACAAAAATAAACTAGTTTTCCTCATTTAGTACTTTATTACCATATCTAAGTTGTATTATATTCAGATGTATTGAGGGTATAATATAAATTTACTAATATACATATACAAAAGCTTACATATGGGATACTGATTTCTATAACAGGAACTTATTCAAACTAATATGATATTGTTTTTCATGATCAACACCAATAAAATGGCCCTAACATCAAACTTCAACCAGAAATGACAGAATTTAATAAATAAAATTCAAATAGAATAAAAATGTGATTTATATGTAAGGGATGCTATTCTCTATCGTAGATCATGATTAAACTTTGTTAGGTCTATCTTCCATAATATTTGTATCAGAAAATTGATCCAATACTCCTGAAATTATTATTTATCCTGATAAAAATGAAAAAAGTTTGCACTATTTTAGTACAGCATACAAAACACAAGAAATACTATAAAGCTATTCTTATTTAGTAATTGCATACTTTATAATGAGTAACAACATACCTCAAAATCATATGAAACAAATAGCAATATTTAATTGTATTTTATAGCATTACATGGGTCTTAATTTCAATTTTATAATTTACATAAAAGTCAAACTAAATGTAATGTTTGTTGTGGCCACTGTACTAAAAAAGGAAAAAAACCTATTTTTTATTTTTGATATAAACACACGTGTATATGTATAGTCATATATACTTGTATATATTTACATGCCGATACACATCAAGTATGCTGTTCATATGTATGTATTGAATACACCATAGGAATTAAATCTGCATACAATGCGAGTATTACGGCTTAATCCTTGAAAGTGCCAGGGACCAAGTTCTCGTACACAGTTATAGGGATCAAGTCCCCACCATTTCAAGTTCGTTTCAGAAACTTTATAAGCGCTCAGCCCGCAGTAGGACACTTTACTATAATCACTTAATTACTCAGTGAAGATGAGACGCAGAGGTCAGCAGGAAATTCTAAAAAAAATCAGTGAGTTCAAGACTCCATCACATAAAATTTTTTTTTGTCAATTTCAAGATATTTTATTTGTTTTTGGACTAAAATTTTCTTTCTAAATAATACCTATTTAAAAATTTCTTTTGTTAATTTGCACAACCTAGAGATGCATCTTTTATTCTGGCATTCATGTTGTTATTTGGAACTTTTTTTCTTAGTTAACTAGCTAAAAAAACACTAATTTATTGCTATTTTTTTTTTGTTTAATACTGGCCGGCAGTCTTGATAAGTACAATTTTGAACCCCCACTGCCGCAAATATTAAAGTTTAATAGTGGTATTCATTGGAAGACTTGAGCAAAAAAAAATAAAAGAAATGAAGCAAATAAGACTCTTTCTTATTACCAATAATACTTTCAACCAGGAGGCTAACAAAGTTGAGTTCTCAACTCTTTATCCATAGTATGAGATTAGCAATGATCTATTTAAATAAAACAAATAAGAATCAATGTTTAAAAAATTAAAAGCAGAGAATGATTTACAAGTGGCCAGAAAAACATGACATCTGCTATCTCATACTACTCAATAAAAATACAACATAAAATATCACCTGTGTAAGCGTTAATTCTCCTAACAAATAATCTGAAGTTTTTTGAAACATAGTAGTAGCCAACTTGCTGAGGTTTGGATCATGAGGATCAAGCGGTTCAAAGCTACTAGTACTAGTTGATAATGTTGGACCTGAAATAATACATAAATTAATAATCAATTCCAGTGAGAGTTAAAGTAAAAATGTTCAAATTTTTGAAACTCAACATTTTATTTTGAAATAAATGTTGTACCGATCAATATTTCAAATACACAGTAAAACAAATGTACTTCACTTTTTCTTTTGTAACAATTTAATACAATAAACATCATAAATAAATAAAAAAAATTTTAAATGCACAGGTGTCTCTGCAGGCAGTGCAATATCTTTGCAATAGAATAATGAAGCAACTGTAAAATTTTGTGAATCTGACTTTATTGTTATGATGGGCACAAAAATGGATTTACTAGATGTTTGTATATCGACATAATTGTACTTTCAAAATTCCCTCTTCGCAAATTTTTATGTACGATAAGTTGACTTACAAAACATCTAGAAAATGCATTTTTGAATCCGCCAACACAACAAAGCCAATTTCAAAAAGTTTAAAGCTGCCATTATTCTTTCAGACCAGCAATATATTGATTATAGTAAAAATAATCATACTAGTTCATTTAATTGTAGGAAGATAGCCCCTAGGCCCGGTAGTGGTCAAGAAAAGAATGATAAATAGCAGAAAAACTAATTATTTTTATTAATCAACATTTTGCTCCACTTTGCAGGGGTTCATCGGGGCTAAATGCGAAAATTGTTACTAACTAATAAATAGTTTCTCAGCTAAATTATATATGGTCAACTCATTATCTTCCAACAATTAGTTTGACATTAACAATAGCATTTTTAAATTGCCAAGTAGGTCATTTTAAATACATATAATTTTTAATAAATTAAGAGCTCATGGAATGATAAATATAATAATTTAAATTAGGTTCTTCGGTATTACTTACAAGAGATACAAAATATTTAAGATAAACAAAATAGTAATATGTTTCCCATAATTTCGGACAGGAAAGAAGAATCTCGAAGGTTCTTCCAAAGCATACAGTTTTTTTTTTTCTATTATTTAGCTAAAACTTAAACTTTTTTTGAAACCACTAACAAGTTCAAATAATCATTAATAACCTCTTTTTGGAGAGTCAGTGACACCGTCTTCAGACACAGCATCCAGATTCTGCTGCGTAGAATCCATTACAGCAATAAATTAAAAAATCCTTACATCAACTAATGAAACAAAACAGAAAACATTAAATTTTGATACAGGTTGCCATTAAGTTATCACAAGTTTCAAAGCTGTTATCAGTAAACTGCCAATGTAAGGGGATATGCGCCGAGGAGCAGAAAGGAGACCATTGCGCATCCCCACCCCGCCTTCGCGGCCGGGACCAGATCTAAATTCAAAAATAGACAGAGGGGGCTCCGGAGCGTGTCTAAAATCGGAACGTCCTTAGCTGGGATAACTTGACACTGCATCGTTCTTCTCTTCTCCCATCATCTCTACAGCCCTTCGTATATTCGAGCGAAATATTAGTTAGCAAACGAACGTAAATTCGAAATTATCTATTATCAGTTATGGCTCAGGTAATTAGTGTCAGGTTGAGTCGGACGGATAACTCACCTTGGGGCATACGTCTTCAAGGCGGCAAAGATTTTGGACAACCACTTCTCATACAGAAGGTAAGCCAATATTTAATCTCTAACTTACACCCATTCAAACTTATTGCTTTGCTAACTTTATTATGATTAATAATCTCTTTTCTGAACTAATCCTTATTGATGTTAAGTTGGTACACTTGTAGCGGATCGAAAATACTGATATGTGTGCTATTATTCGCTCCTATTAACCATTGTATCAAAAACAAATAAGAAAGAAAAATGACAATTTCCATAGGAGACTTTGATACTGCCATCGTAATTACGCTGATCCATAATGGACGCATATTATAATTAGAATGAATTGTTGGTTCTTTATTGTACCTGAACAATACCTTTAAGCTGAGGGTGAAAGGACAATGAGGAAAGTATCCTTGGACATAATTATTGCAATTGTTTAGCCCAGGTTAGATTGCCTTCCATGCTTGTGTTTTTCCCATCCTTTTATTCTTATTTTTATATAATTAATTTAGTGGTTAAGAGAACTGTCCTCGCTATGTGGAAGAGTGTACTTTAGCGTCTATGTAAACAATAGGTTGCCAAAATAAGATTAAATGCATGTATTATTTTACCAAACAGTTGCCTAAGACACAACTCTCTCCTGCACCACCCAACTTATTTTAAGAATTTTCTTCAAGGTTGCGTTCATGATAAAGTATTTTCTCTTGGATTTTTATTGAATTTAAACGGTTCTAAGATTAAATTTAAAAGGATAAAGAGCCTCATTCCCGTTGTAATTTGTTTTTAGATTACTACTTCAATCAGAATCGAAGCATGCCTGCTTATCTATCGTATGCACTGATTGTTAATTAAATACATTGATTGATTGATTAATTTGAATCACTTTTTGAGAAAGATTCATAATGCCGCACCTCTTTTTTGACAGTTCGCGCCACCGGACTTCTAATGCAGTCCTACACCCTGACATTTTCCACAGTATCTAAGATGCTTTTGAGTTGAAAGTTTTTTTTTTTTCCTTTTATTTTAAGAAGAATCCATTCTTGTTACCATAAGCCGAATTTATTAAAATCCATTTAATTTTTAATAAGACAGTTAGTAGTACCAGTGTTGCCAACTATGCTGGGATTTCGAGTGCTTAATGAAATTTATTATTTATTTTCAACTGATACTACTATCTTTTTTTTAATTATTATTACTTCTAAATTAGCATTTGTTGGTGCATATATTTATGTCAATATCAGGAATTATATAATATTATTTTTGCAAAATTTTAATGGTCGTCGAAAACTGATTTCACTTGCAGTTAATAATAGCTATCCATTGGAAACCCAATATCTCTTTTCTCTTCTGTATAATTTTCGAACTGTTTGGATAAGATCTTTAGATTTCATGAAAACTGACTCATGGTATAGTTAATTAAATATGGTTTATCATTTTATATTTAACGAAAAAAGGATTTTTTTAATATATAATATCTTAATAACAGCAATATTGATTAGATAGCTTAACGGCATATTTTCAACGAATTTTCATCTAACCTAAATAAATCGACTAATTCACCCTGAATTCAGTTCATGTCAACAAATTCAAAAAATATTTTTTTAAAAAGTAAAAATCCATAAAAATAAAAACTGTAGAAAAAATCAATATTTTTTTATAGTTTTGAAGATTTTTGAGCTGGTTATTTTATTATTCACCTAAAACTAATATTTTTCCTAATACTTTAGTTTAAGGTTTTTTAACCGTTTCACTAATGCTTCATACATGCCTCATTTTCATTTACAAATAGTGAAAGAGTTATAACGAAGTATTATTTTCTCTCTCTCTCTCTCTCTCTATATATATATATATATATATATATATATATATATGTACTTGACAACGTTTCAGACCGTATTCTGACTTTTTTTCTTATCGTTACGCGTTGTCTATTTAGTTTACAATATTGGTTTCTTGTTTTCGTTAGTGTCATCTTTAATCTTTTTTTTCCTATTGTTAGCTAAAACATAATTATCAACAGTTGATAAAATCAACCTGTAGAGGAAACAATCATTAAACCAAGAATTATAATTTAAAAAAAAAAACGGTGAAATTAATAACAATGAAGTATTTTTTGGGGATTTTCAATAGTGTTTTTTTAACGTTTTCTCTATTCATTACTCGATGTCATATGACGCATTCTTCAAGTCATTCGATGTTCCTAGAATAATGATGCTCATCATTGTGAAGAACTTATCAAGGAACTGCTTTTGTCCCTAAAATAATTTTAATTAAGTGATTCATCCGTATCTCCATTTATTTAAACATCACTGATCTTGTGAATCGGTTGTACATTTAGGCTTACGACCATTTGTTTGGTATTATCTTTATATTAAGCCGATTGTACTATTTGTAATTTTGTTTACATATAAAGACTGTTATATCATCTGCCTAAACCGGGATCTTCCGTGAAATCTCCCCTCATAGGTAATTTAAATTTTCAGCACATTCTGAATGATTTTTCTCAATTCTTGATCGGTTATATATTTTAAAAAATGAGTTGTAAGACTAGGTAAGGTTTCTTCGACATAACAGCTTGCGAAGCTGAAGGCCGCCCTTGCGCCGAAAAGCAGTCATTATTCTAAAAGATTGCTTCCCGAAACCATTCATAGAGACCCTGATGACCTCATTAGCCTCCTGCTACCTGTGCTTGGTCCTTCCAGAATATTTCCATGACTCACCATCCTCTCTGCCCCGTAATGAGTCACTTACCTGCTACCATCCCCCATTGCCAGGAAGCCGGGGACTGGTCTTCTGACGCCAAGAAGGAATCCGGTCGCTATGCGTTGACGCACTCCCATTGATAAAAGCAGTCAAGTTCCAGGAAACTTACTTTCATTTTATGACTCCTAGAATAATTAATTAGCAGATCTGGAAACTTTTGGCAATGTGAGTCATTCGTTATGTAGACATAATAGATTATTATTTCGTAACTTTTTTTTTATTATATTCAATAATAAACTTTTAAATCAACCTAGAAAAAAAAAATTAAAAAACCTTTCAAAATTAGATATCTTACATTTCAAGATATATGGTCCATTGTGTCCTCCTCTTGGATAATTTTAGAATAATGTTTAGGTCATTTTTTCTTTCCTACTAGTTGCAAATGAATCTTGTTTCTAAAACATTCTCATGTATACATTTAATAGTTCGTTGAACTATGAACCTAGCCAAGTTATTCTCATTTGAGGTTAAAATAGATCTAATTTTTACTGCCGGTCTTAAAATCCCTGTTGGCGGTCTTTAAGACATCTAATTTGTTAAAGTTATAAATAAGTTGATCCATTAATAAAAGCTGTTAGTTTTTACCTCAGAAATAGATTTTAACGATCCCACCAAGGCTAGGCCTATCAGCTAAAACTGAAATGGATAAAGTATAAATGCACATAACTCTCTTGATATGTTAAATTTAATGATTAATTTTATTAACTGTTTAATTAAAAAATTTAAAAGCCTACTGATAAAAACTAAATTTTTGATTAAAAACTTAATTATTAGATTATTAGTTCTTTAAACAGTTTAAATAAATTATCTTCTTAAAAAAAAAAATCAAATATAAATATATATATATATATTGGCTCTACAGACCATTCTTTCGCATCTTTGTCGATTCTATCTATCCATTTGGCCTCCCAAGTGGTCTTTGGCCATTGGCGGCCAACTATAGTGGCACCCATCTTTGCTTAGAGACGTCCTGATGGATTACTTCGAGTCACATATCATGCCCATCTTAACCTCCTTGGCTGTTAGTTCACTGTTAGTTCTTCTTCATGTGTTAAGGATCTGATCCCTGATCGCTCCATACAATTACAGGTATGGACGATTTTCCGTTCAAATCTCCACGAATTGGAGTTTTCGATCTATTAACTGGAAGGCTCAATACAGTAAATAATGTGATATGAATAAGCGAGGTTTTATTTCACTCTAAGTAGTATTCTAAGTGAAAGTTGTGTACACACCTTAGCACATTTTTTTAGTCATCTTATTCGGACCCCGCGAGGGTTTGTTTCAACGTTTCTGATCGTGTCGTTTAAAATCATTGAAAACCAGAAAATTACTTTTTCTTTATTTTATTAATACTATTTTTATAATAAAAAAGTTAGGCTTTGGATCTGTAAGTGCTAAGTTAACAACTGAGAAAACTATCTCCTAACATTGGTTAACTCCTTTATGTGAACTTCCTCGTGGAACCGAATCCATTAACACACAATCGTTGTTCACGCTCTTAACTTTCTCCACTCAGAATAGTTTTTGTGATAATTACTTAGATAATATTGAAAGTTTTGTTTACTCCTGGCGATGGTTTCTAAGTGTTTTTAAACGGCATAATTTGTAAATGTTTTAAGGTTGTCGTTCGGTTTATAAATATGCATGTATGTGATATCTATTTCCTATTTTAATATTCCATGGTTATTTTTACTTGTAATATATCATTATAATTTATTAATGTAATAAGTCAGAAAAGTTGTTTAACTGATCAATACTTCGGTGACAATTGCAGATTCTTATTTAAATCTTCATTTATCAAGAAACATTACTTAACTCTTGATTTTGAAAAATAAAATTCTAAGATAATGTTGTATTTTGTTTTATTATATATACACTGAATTATAAAAATCCGTGTCTCTGATCTTAATAGCCTACAAATGAACAATAATATTTCTGATAAATTCCCGCAATGAACGGTTTCGAATATATTTTAATTTAAAAATATCATTATATATATATAAAGTAATTTAATGTCAACCTCACCTTACTATTTCAGCCCGTTGTCGGCACGAGAACTGATAGGGTTCAAAAGAATAAATAATTGCGTTTTTTCCCTTATTTTGTAATTTCTCATTCTTTTCGGAGGCCGTGATGAACTTCGGAGGGGAATCAATTTGGAGGAAATTATAGCTCTGTCAGGCGATCATCATAGCCAAACCGATAAACAATTAAAATGAATAATTTTCAATGTGTGACAATTGACAATAAATATTCATTTTTACTTGTTTACCCTACTGTACGGTTACTATGATCACATAACAGCGAAATTTTTATGGATTGGTTACTATCTTAAAATTATTATTAATTAATAGATTCCCTAAAGAGTGATAAAATTGGAAAAAGGTACAAGAGAAATTGGAATTTTCGGAGGTGAAATGTAGTTTTCTTGGAACAGTTTATAAGATCCTACATCTTATTTTTTTTAACTACCTCTCCCCCCCC
>NW_027107439.1:476013-488954 GCF_000696795.3 Halyomorpha halys | reverse complement strand
AAAAAAAAAAAAAATCATTTTATATTCCTCATTAAAAAAAAATGGCGATTTTTGCACCTATAACTTAAAGATTATCTATTATTCTTTAAAACGTTTTTCAACTATAAATTATATTTTGTCTATTGTAAAATATAGAAATAGTTGAGACACCGCATTATAATACCTCAGTATTTTCCTTAAAATAACCGATCAAAATTGTATTATAATGAATTTCAATAGTTTATCCTTTTAACAAAATAAACGGAACGATACGAATCTATTTATTTATAAAACTTCATCTGGTACTCTATTGGTAAAGACATCCGCCAAATTCGTAATGGGTCAATACAGTTAGTTTACTTGCCGTTTCTTGTGAGCAGGTATGTAAATATAAACTTGCCTATATTTCAATGTTTAAGAATTCTTTTTTTTTATCTCATCCCCCACTTGTTATTAACAAACTATTTAGTACAATACATATATAAAAGAAAAATATACATATTTTTTTATGAGGGTTTTAAGGCAGATAGTTTGATGGGGCTTATTCCCCTAAACCTGAACCCTATACTGGGATCCGAATCAGTTTCTCAGTTCTACGAAAGCCAAACCCCTGCCTGGTTCCTCACGTTTCCACCGCCTCCTTCATTTGCATTCTTCTAAAACTAAATGAATGCTTTCGTGCGAATCACTGGATCATGTTACTCTAGTTTCCATCGCCTATCTGTAACGGTTCGTTACTGATCTGCTAGCTTTCTCTGTTTCACGATTGTAGCTCCGGCGACCTTCCTTTTTATGATTACGAAGCCGATGACGGATATTAAAAGATTCAGCAGAAGGCCATCACTACAATGGAACTGCTTCCTCGTCCAATCGTAATATAATACGTCATATTTTACTCTTACCTTATATTAATAACTTGCAATGCTTAGCTATTGCTAAATTTGGGATTTATGTAGATTAATTGAACACAATTGAAAGTTTTATATCAATTAATATATTTACTTATAATTAAAACAACATTATTATTTTTATTTACACATTGGGTTAATGATTGAATTAATTGCTTATTATATCTATTTAGTTTATAGTGGTAAACAACAATATATGGTAATAAAGTATATTACAAATGGGTTAATGTCTTTACTAACCGGTTTCCATAAATAAAAATGTTTCATCTCTCATCAATAATATTGTTCCAATAAGGATCTATGTAAGTAATTACCCATCATTAAAATTATTTAGAATAATCGGCGGTGTACAGCTTTCAATTTATAATAACAAATAAACAACATTCAAAGAGAACCTGCCTAAATTCTTCATTTTTTTTTTTATATGAGTAAAAGTTAATAATAGTCCAAATTCAATGCTCTTTTTTTTTTGCAGGGAATTTAATTAAATAAGTTAATTATTCAAATAACTCTGCTGACTGAAATTCGAATTTAATACTTTCTACAAAATGTGTACTTTCTAAGTGTCGCATTTAATTTTGTTCATAACTTTTTTTTTTCTACCTGAGAAATCGGGGATTTCAGTAGCTTTAAACCTTGTCATGGCGACTAGGAACATTTTAAAAAAAAACAAAAAACACAGCATCCAAATCGGTTCAGTATTTCAAAAGTGTATTGTGGACAAAGATTTATTTTCAACTCATTTCGCTGGATTATCAGTTTTCGGAAATCACGACATTATAACATCGTTTCAAGAAAGGTTTGTGTTATATCATCATAATTATCATAATGGCATTGAAAATTTTAATGTCTTTATTTATAGCACGGCTATTTCTCCGTTATGAGAGAGCAACCAGATTCGTAGGAAACAATTACGGGCCTTGTGTTCACTTCAAATTGTTTTTTTAAATTTTAGTTAATAAAAAAATATATCTTAGGAACTATTAGACGTATAGATTTCTATCGATCACTCCAAATCTAGCTAGTTATATGAAATATAGAGTAGTTTATAACGTTTATATTACGGAATAATAGTTTCTAGGATATTCGCCAAAATACATTTAAAAATTTTGTTATTTTAAAAATAATTTCGGCCATTAAAACATTGTGTCTTGAAAAATATTTAACCTAAAAATGCCTCATTGAGCTCATATTTGAGAAAATTCGCTCTATTTTCAAAAATGTTTTATCAGGTTTCTTCGTGTTGTAGATAGATTAAGGATATGGAGGACTGAATGAAAAATACGGGAAAATGTTTGGTTTTCAAGAATAAAATAGGATCTTCGAGATATTTGAATATCAATTTTTTAGGGATATTTAAAAAACGCAAAAATTAATTTTTGTATCCTTTGGAACAACAGCCATTTTTTATTCACTCGTACTCTGGTTGGTTGAGTCATCAATTTTTATTCTAAAATCATAGTTTTCAATAACTTAATAAAAATTAGTATGGAACAATTTTTTTTTTCTCCTCTCGGGTTGATATACTAATAGAATATATTCGATAGCATACCATTCCTCTCCATTTGTTTTTATGACTGTTTTAGTTCTATTTTATGTTTTAAATTCGGTGCAAACATCTATTAACTTCGAGCTTGTCAATTTAATATGACCCGGAAATAATTGATGAAATTAAAGCGCTAGTGCATGTTTATACGGAAGGGATTATTACTATCGAATTAAAAAAATACTTATATTATTGAAGGCGATCTTCGTTCTTAGGTTCCTTTGTTGGAATTTGACTCGAGTAGATTCCTGCCCAAAAAACTGTATATATACACATATATTCATATTTTATAGCTTTTTGTTTATTCATAAAGTCTTTCTTATAATGTGTATTCAGTTTCAACGGCTTCTTTATTTATTGAACTGAATTTTTTACCGGTTTTGTTCGATAAAAAAATTTCAAGTAATGTGATTGTAAATCCGGGCTAAATCGCTCCTGATATAAATTGGTTAACGACATTACTCCGAGAAAGAAATTTATTGTGGACTAAGTTAATAAGAATTGTCAGGATATTGATATAAATGTTTTGTTTTTTTCATTACTTAATATCTAAGTATATATATTAGGTTTTACTTTTTAGAATTATTCCCATTCACAGAGACCTTAACATCCCATTCGTTGCAGATTTGACCCAAAACAGATATGCGTCTTTTCATTCCAAACTCCTTAACCATCCTAACCCATTAATTCTTAATCTTTCATCCTAAACAATCCCTGATAATTCTCCGAGGCGTCTGAAAAGAAGATGGCCACGGGACCTTCTAATTTAAATTAATGTTTGAAGTACCACCAATGGGTGGTTCCTTCCCAAGATTTTCAAGTGTATATGTAACATACTACATATTTACCTATTGTATTATTTTGTACAGTTGTAAATTACATTAAATAATTAATTAAAAAAAAAAAAAGAATTATTCCTTTCCGGATTCTAAACCAGTTGACCTTAGAGATAATTCGATTTTGGATAATTGGTTTACAGAAACTAGTTGAGTGGGTTTGGTCATATTAGTAGCTATACTTGAATAACTAATAGCGTATAATATGCGTCCCCTGAATTATCCCAGACTAACTGCTCATTTCATGGTGAGCGAGCGTTTAACTTGTTGCAATTAACTCTTAGGAACCTTGGGTTGGCCAAGAGTCGACAAGAAGAAGGATGCCTTCGAGAGACACCATAAGGTGCAGAGCGGAGGGGCAGACAGACGTGCTGACGAAGTGGATTGCAGTTCGACTATGACCCGGTTGACTCACTGACTCCTTAGCAAGGACGACCGGTGTCCCTTCCGCTTCGCCCTCTTCTTCTTCTTGGTGTTCGCCTACCGATCCCTGGAATGTTGATCGTGTTGTTTACTTTAGCACCTTCCAAATTTGATTACGTAATGTCTTCTCTCAATTGGTCTGTAAAACAAACGAATAATCAATTTCTATTCAGTACGAAAGTGCAATTCATCTTTGTCAGCGAAAAGCAGTAATACAGGCACACAAAGGTCTTGCTGTCTTCCTGTATTTTAGCATCACCTTTTATGCTTCATGATTCACTCCGAAGGTTTTGAAGTATTCAATATGCTGCGATATTTTACTAGCTATTAAATTTATTCAAACCCTCGGTTCTGCATCCCAATGTAAGATGTCAGAATCAGTTTTTAGTTGTTAACTAGCAGACCAAGAAGCGCTTGCTACTTACTAGATTTGAGGATGCATATAGATTAAATTAACACAATTGAAACCTCCATGTCGATTATTGTATTTTGTTAAAATTAAACTTTATGTACTTATTATTATTTATGCGCTCTATATTCACATATATACAATATAGGAACCGATGAGAATTTTTTTTCATTTTAGAAACAAAATCCAAGGCTCTATCTATATCTTATAGATGTATTCATGATATTGTGTTAAATGTAAAATATTTTTCTAAGTTAAATGTTATAAGTATAGCATTTTCAGCAGCCCTATCTAAAGTCATGTTAAATTATAAATGCATAAGAGCTCCTAGCGGATTTTCTGAGCAACTTGTTTAGTAACCTTTCCTCCTAAAACTTTATGTTATTGTTTACTTCTAAGTTTTGCTTAATGTAATTTATTACAACATGCCTAAAATAAGTGAAAAGTAGAAGTGTAAAAGTTTGGCTACTAATTATATTTTTTAAAAAGTCCAAAACACAAGACAAAAGAAAAAACAAAACACTAACACGACAACAAATAAAACGATGACAAGCACAGCTGGTCTTTTTCCTTTGTAAAAAATGTATTGTATGTATTACATATTATGTATTACATAATTTGTATTTGTATATATTTGATAAATAAAGAGATTTAGAATATAAAAAAACTGGTCTGTTTCGTGACACCATTCTCCATTTAACAGACCTAGTAACAGACTCTCAGCCATGTGATATCATTTTAACTTAAAAGAAGGAAATATTTCTCCATTTAACAGGCTTTAACATATTAAACTAAAGATCATGAATTCCCCTAATAATGATATGGAGAAACGCTGTGCCATGCGTGTATGTTGTCAAAACAAAATTTTAAAGAAATTATATAAATGAGAAGATGATTGGGGGTGCTTAATTAAGTGGTTAATTAAGAACTCAAATAAGCAAAAACTTATTCATTAATGCCAACGTTTCGGCCAGAATTTCAAGCCTTCATCAGGGCTCAGAACAAAAAAAAAATAACAACTATAATGAATAAAAACGAATATTTTTATAATACTTAGATTATTTATGTCTTTGTAATGTCAGTTATTTTCTAATCATTCTATTGATTCTTATCTTGTTTTTTCTACTTAGCTCTGATGAAGACATTAAATTCTGACCGAAATGTTGACAGTTATCAAAAAAATATTTGCTTATTTGTGGTCTTCTATGAACACAAATAAAATTGTTGATTTTCTATTATTTTAATATTATTTTGTTCTGACTAGACGGAACATTTTGGAAAAAAAAATAAATTAATTCACTAGTTAAAAAGTTTATTTTGGACAAACTATCGAACCAATCCCTTTTATATGTATAGATTATATCCAACCATATAAAAGTTTAAATAATTTCAGAATCAACTGATACTTATTCGCATCCTTACTCAATTATATAGATAAATAACTTCATCATTTAATGTTTTCTTGAAAATGATTAAGTAATAGATAAATATATTCAGTACAACGCCAAGGAGGGTTCCGTTACATAATCCCGAATTCCTGGAAAAATTCCAGAAGTCGAACCTGTACTTTCATGTTAAAAAAAACACAGAAAAGTCAAGAATAATAAATTATGTATCCAGTGCTATACGTATATATTTATTTATTTTACATTATGTAACAGTTTTTATTGTGTTCAATGACGATTTCAACAGACCTTTTTGCATTTATGTTTTAGTACAAAGACAATGTCTACAAGAAAAATATTTAGGAAATAGTACATATATGTATAAGCATAAAAATATTTTGTATAAAAATTATTAAAAATATTATAGTAAATAATTTTAACTAAACAGTCGAAACCGTTGATATTTTATATAATTATTTTTTTTTTAATAATTTATTTATTGTTATTTACAACTGTATACATATATACACATTAAGTAAATTTCCTGTAAGTTATATTACGACATGATACAAACATGTGGAGAATCTACCCATTGATAGAACTCCAAAAACATTTCTAAAGGAGAAGATCTCCAGGCCATCTTCTTTTAGACGCCTAGGAGGATTATTAGATAGTGAAGGAGAAGCCAGGTTAGAAACGAGTTGGTTTGGGTGGTTGGGAAGTTTATTATGGAAGGATTGGTATCTGGTTCTGGCCAAATCATGACATTGAGGTCCAGATGGATGATTTGATTTGTGACAAAGTAAGGAGCATTAAGGATTTTACGAAGGATTCTGGATTGTAAGGATTGGATTCGAGAGGAATTAGATGGTTTAGTGGAGCCCCATAGCTCAATTCCGTATGTCCAAATAGGCCTTATAATTGTCATGTAGATCAGTGTTTTGTAATAGATTGGAAGTTTAGACCGTTTGTCTAGTAAATGTAATAGTCAATTATTATTTTAAAATTTATTTTTTATAATGGCTAGTTTATCCAGAAAACATATCAAATCAATTAAATTTTCAGTCAGGGTACGGTTTTCTGAGAGACAGATGACTTGGGAATCCCATTGGAAAGTGAGCCGCTGCATAGTCAATGTTGACAAATATTCCAGTCCAGGAACCAGGGAATACCAAATTCCCCCCTGCGTTACGTCAGAATTCTAACATGTTCACGATTCTTCTTTCTAATTTTTAAAAATAAATTAATAAAATAAAAATAATACCCCATAGCACTAAAAATGCACTAGACTTAAGAGCCACGAATATTCTAGTGGACTCAATGCGCAAGGAACTTCCACCCACCCAGTAATCCTTGGTAGATAATTTACAATCTATGTCTGACGAGGAAGATGTAAGTCAAACAATACGCTAGATGTTGGATTGTAATATTGGCTTTGTTTTACTTACTCTGAATCAATGTTCAAATTGTGTAGATTAATTGAGAATTGTTAAAACCTATGTGTGCTTGGAAGTAATACGCAAATCGGAACGAAGCTGACTGCTGAATTTCCATTTTAAATTACGTCCATTGTAGGAATTCAGATAACTTAAATTTATTAATTATTCTTTTCTTTGTAATATTTTTTTTAAATGAAGATGGTCGGGGTGTTAATAAATAGTTAGCAACTATTTATTTGTCTAATTTATTTACTCGGCAAATAATCAACTATTTTTTTTAAAATTCGTCAATCATTTATATATATAATATATTTTGTTTAATTTTATTTTTTATTAAATACCTTTTATGATATTATTGAGAAATTACAAATGATATTCTAGGTTTCATAAGCTTGCGTGTGTATTTATTTATATAAATGTATATTATGTTTTCTTAAATAGAATATTTTTTTTATCTTGACAGGCTATATACGTTAAATCTTTTTTACCTTTTATTGTTTCTAATACTATCTTTATTGTTAGTGGACGTATTTCAATATGTCCGATAATATTTTAATTTATAAAAAAAAAACATAACCTATAACTATTAATTCAGTTATATAATTGATTAATTTGTAATTTTTAAATTCAAAATCACTGTTTTAAAAATATTTAGCTTCGATTATAGTAATGCCAGGAATTATTCCAGGTGAAAAACAAATTAATTGTAGTTAAATACCATGACATTGGCACACAAATTAATATAGACGGATAAATTTTAATTTATTAAAAAACAATAAAATTTACGATATCTATTATTTATTTATTTATTGATATTTACAACTGTATAAAAAATACAACAAGTAAATTTGGACATAATGATATGATACAGTATGTAGAAAAACTACCCAGTCGTAGAACTCTTACCTATTATAAGTATAAGAATAAGTATATTCTCTGAGATGTCTTCAGGCTGTTATGTTCAAATAGAAGGTTTCTTTTGGTTTATTCAAATTTATCACAACCACTCATTTGCAATTTAATTTAATTATGGTTATTCATTTAATTTTGATTTCTTCTAACTACCTCTGTAGAATTTGGAGTATATCAAAATCGTCTCATTAGTTACATGTCAATATTAGAATCTATTGATATATCGACTCTTGTATTCGCATTATACCGCCTGGATTATCTTTCTCTCATATTCTAAAAAAACTTTACTTTCTCAATTTAAACAATGTCACTCTTCTTTAAAACTACCAAATGATGTTCTTCCTGGCAGCAGGATACGTTCGCCGACATCAAGCCAGGAAGGCGTATGAGCCCTTAGGAGAGACCATAATTATTCTAAGAAGGACCTTAAAATGAAACCTACGAAGGGAACTCCTTCGAAAAAAGACGATGTTCCGATAAAAAAGGTGTCCTAGGCACGATAGGAATCCGGTCCGGGGACCATACGACACACACCTACGTCATCGCCCTCACACGCCCCACACAATCTTATTATACATTCAGGCCGCATTTAGTACATTTATTTATTAAATGTATTTCAATATGTATTCAATACGTAGTCGGAGGTTTCACTTACTGGCAATATCAACAAATGAGAACCACTCAGAACCTTCACCTTCCTTTTGATTTTTGCGTTGGTCAAAGAAAACTTGTTCAGTCTTGTCCATCCAGACTACCGTTCAGCAATTAATTTCATATGGCCAATTAATAATTTTATATTGTGACATTTTCCTTATTTTATAAAATTATTTTAAAGAAGAAACATTTTGATTAGCTTATAGTTCAATTCAATTATGAAATGAATAGAATCCATATTTACAAAAAAATAGTTCGTAGTTTTCATTATTAATAATGACTAGCGGTCATAAATATGCTATGCAATGATTAAGGGTCTTATGGGGTGAGGGTTGGGGTCAAGATAAACATTAAAAAATACTGTCAACCATTCATTGTTGGTCGAGGTTTCAACCCACACTGCAGGTATTCATAAAAGTGCTTAAATGACATGTAAATGAAGACATAAAGGCAGAGGTATAAAAAGACCATATAAACAAGGTAATAAAAATATAATTGGAGAAGATGGTCGGAGGAGGGGGGGGGGTGCAGTCAGCAAGAACATAAACAAAAAATTATTTATTCATGCCGACGTTTCGACCTGAGATTCAGGTCCTCATCATGGAGGTTGTGTAGTAGGGGATTCTAGCTAAGACTGTTTTAGCATTAATCTACGGTCAATATCTACATCTCATAATAAAAACATAAATAAAAAAATAATAAGGAAGTTAAAGATGAATATCAAAAAGATATATTAACTAACATAGCAATTAGTTGTTAAAAAATAGTTATGAGTCTTTTTTTTTGTTAGTTTATTTATATAGATGTTTTTATACCTCTACATTTATATCTGTTTTCTATATATGTCACATCTATACTCTTGGGTTAGCTTTATTTTTTCTGCAACTTGTTATTTTAGCACTGATGAAGACCTAAAAGTTAGGTCAAAACGTTGATCATTAATAAATACTTGATACTGTTTATTAATTGTTTATATTGATCTCAACTCTGACCAACTCCTAATTCGTATATGGTTATTCATCTATTTATTATATAAGGGTTTTATATTCGACTGCTCACTCATATAAATCACCCATCATTGCAAATAACAAAATTTTAAAAAACTCAAAAGGGATCCCGAAGGGAGCTTAACAAGTTATGGAAAAAACAAACGAATAAATGTTCTAATAAATGGCGTCCTATAAAATAGATAAAAAAAATAAAGATATGCGTTTGAATTTCTTTTTTTGCATGAAAAATACATAAATTTAGAAATGAATATTGTATTATATACATGTTTAAAAATAAACGAGCAGAGAAAAAGTAAACGATAGAATAAGGAATACAAAAAACTATACCTCTATCAAGGAAAACTTATTTTTCCTGTACGTTTTACCGATTAAATTATCTTCTTGTTCTTTGTAGTAGATATCTTTCCCTCGAAGATAAATGATAATTTTCATTCCTGTAAAATGTCAAACTGCATTGAATAAGGTTTAGGCAGTAAATGTTCACTTTGAGGAGTGAGATCGAAAAATATAAGTTTATGATAATCAAATTTTACTGCAAAGAAATAATAAATCGCATAAAAATAAAACCATAAGTTAAGGGCATTATATAATTGTTGAAATATTTCTATCAAAGCTCCTAAATATAATTTTAAATTTTATCAAAATCATTCAATATTTTGCCACTTTCAGGACTCGGGTATAAATCATACTAAAAAGCCCAGAGGCAGACCTATAACATACATTTATAATATCATAAAATCTTGACCAGCTGAGCTTTATCACTAGGATTATATTTTCCCCTTATTATTATTTTTTTTTTTTCAAGGATCGTTCTCAGAGACTATACGAATATCCATTAATATTGGCTTCTCTCATATTTTTGTTTTTCATTTTCTTCGATTTTCCCTCATAATCTCTGCGTGCCTTTGTTTTCTTTCTTCTGTCCACGCGAACCCCTTTTTTCTTATTTCTCTTTCCCACAAGAACCTTGATTTCCTTCAGTCTTTTCCTATATCTTTCTCCGTCTAGACAGTCCTGGTTCGTTATTTCTAGTCTTTCCGTTTCTTCCTTCATTTGTTTGATGTATCCTTCTGATCTTTTGTATCCTCGGATTTTTTTTTTAACATTTCCTTGTTTAGTTTTTCCTGATCCTTATTTTTGTTTCTAGGTCCTTAATAGACCCTCATTATATTATTTATTTATTTTTTTGGAAAATACAATAATTTTTTGATTAAAATTAAAATAAAAAAATAAAAGTCAAGTTAAAGAAAAGGTTGAGACCTCAAAAACAAAGACATTAAACATTTGCCCAATGGAGATACAAAATTTTCTACCCTCTTAATACATTTTGAAGGAGCCGTTAAATTGGCTAAAACTTAAAAACACCGGGATAAAACGAAATTTTAAACACACCATGAATAAGATACACGCTTTCACTAATTTTAAATTTCGTTTTTGATAATTTAAACTTATTTTTTAAACTACCAAACTAATTTCAACCTTTGTATTTATTAATAAGTGGAATAATTAATTTTACTATGGATATCTTATAATTTTCAAACAAAATATTTTTTTACAAGCCCAACTAAACGTCCATGATTCCTTGTCTTTTATTGTAGTTTCTATAATTCCTATTCCTCGACAATATGGCACCCTGGCAGAGTATGTGGTGCCTTGATCTGACTGGCTCTTACTGAATTATCTAAGAATGATTACAATTTATTACAGGACAGATGATGAATCTACTCTCTGGAAAGTCCTGAAGCTTAAGTTGCATTCCAAAGAAGTCAAAAAAGCAACAATATAAATATAATAAACGGTACAACTAATAAATCTATCCCTGGGTCCCTATTTCATCTCATCAGCATAATTGTAAGCCGGGAAATAAATTCCGTAACTGTAGCGCCTCAGAACTTTCTAAATGCAATCCTGCTTCACAGGCTTACCATCAAGCGTCTAAGCAACTCTTCATACAAAAACGCGGGTTCGAAACACTGCAAGGCAGTGATTTAATCGTTTAAGGTATTCTACTATAATGATAAATTTGTATAAATAACTATAGTTTGTTTGACTTTTAAAATTGTACGGAGGTCTTTTCAAGTAAATCGTAGGTCATAATGTTGAAGGTTAATAGTGAGCCAAATCTGAATGATGAAAATAATATACACTAGCCTTACCAATTTATTTCTATTTACATGAGAATATGGTCAGCAAAAATACACAAATAAACCTAACCTATTTATTTGTGACGACGTTTCCACCTGAATTTCAGGCCTACATCAAGGCTGAAATAACAAAACGAGATATCAACCTTAATTCAGAGAAACATTATTATTATTATTTATTATTATTATTTTAACTTAAATATGATATATGCATAACAATAAATTATATATGTAGTAGTAAATAGACACTAATATAAGATAAAAAATAGAATTGTAGAGATAAAAACTATACAAAAAAGAAAAGATGAAAAAATTAAAAAACAGAAAATGTTCAATTAAATAAAGAAATAAAAATAATGAAATGTTGAATTAATATAATAAAATATCTAATCAATATAATAAAATGTATGAAAGAAAACAATATGTATGATACAATGAGCAAGAAAGAAAACGGAACATATGTTACAATGGATAAAACATACGCAATAATATGGATGAGTGAAAATTAATAAACTAAAATTAATGTAAAGTTCGGAAAAGTGAATAAGGAAGGAACAAGGGGAAAAAGATAAGTGGGGAAAAAATAATAAATATTTAAAAAAGACAGAGAGACTTACTGACATGAGGGGAGATTCCGTCGTGAGTGGAGGCAAAATCGTCTAGTAAATGCCCAAGATATTGGGCAAGATATCTATGATATTTATCATATATCTTATATCACACCTGGTTATATTGTGCAAGATATCTATGATATTTATCATATATCTTATATCACACCTGGTTATATTTATTATTAACTTGTTTCCAGTCTACCTACATGTATATTTCCTTATATTGTTATTATTAATACTTTCTTATGTGCTTTATAAACATAACAATTGTTCTGTTAATTCTAAAATGTTTGTATTTTGTTTTTTCACTTACCCCTTACGAAGGCCTGCAAAGTGGGGAGAAATTTTGGTTTATAATAAATAGTTTTCTTTTACTACTTCGATATCTTTATTCACCGCCACCTTTATCCTCCGACAATTCAAATATTTTCACCAAATTTGATGGGTTATCTTTTATACAAATAACATATTTTTGGCAAATATATTTTATAAATCCTTCCAAGTAGCCAGTCATTTTATAAAGAAAATAAATAGATAAAATTTTAAATTAATAGACATAATTTACTTTTATTTTTAAATATTTTAAATTATATCAGCGATTTCACGAATAGTTCAAAGTACAAGGGCAATCGAAAAGCTTTTTTTATTAAAATTATGTAATCCTTTTTTTTCCACACCTGATGGT
>NW_027107439.1:457628-475903 GCF_000696795.3 Halyomorpha halys | reverse complement strand
TCTATATAATATATTCTAACTAGTATCCCGAAAATAAGCTTAATTCATATGAATGATCCGATCTCCATAGCCTACGTCTCTTAAATCACTTGATCACACACGACCCCCATCCAAAATATGACGACTAAATTATCTTTACTTTTGAAATACGAATTTCACAATGTCACATATTATCTCATCAATAAATCTCAGTTTAAAATGCTTAACCCCTGACTGACTCTGATGGCAGAAACCGCGGCCATTGGTCGGATATCCATAAATTACCTATTACTCCTTATCGTAGATCATAAACCAGTAGCAATCTCTCTAATGTAGCAGATAGGAAAGGGTCAGTCCAAGTTCATGTATTATTTTACGTTCTGGCAGTTTCTAGGTTTTTTTTTTTTCGCACGATTTCAAAACGTCTCGAGCATCGGTTATAATAAAATCCATATAAGAAATTATTGCCGAGCAATTCAAAAGTGTATTTATAATACATGATGTTATATATGACGCAGTATATGGGTTTTTGCAATAACAAATAATCATTATCTAATCTCGAAAATGATTTGATCATTTTCCCGAGAATCGATTAACTGAAAGAGCACGTTAAAATATCGATGTAGCTCGCCAGATTCGCAATATCTGAACATGGCTATTCGTCATTCACCTGCATGAAGTAATGTATTTATTTTTAAACGGCACGTGACGTCATTGAGTAATTATTTTTTTAATTAATCTTTAACCGCTCCTAATTACTAACCTGCCATGGTTTCGCCAAATCCAGATATTTCCCTGCGGATAAAACTATTTTTTTCATGGTCATATCACTGTCAGGGACCGATTATTCCGAGCGTTCAGCAAATCTTTTTAGTCAGTGTTTTCTACATATTAAAAAACATGTATACTCAACGCAGTCCTAGAACATCTGACAAGAAACCATATAGATATATTTATTTATAGCCTTATGAAAATAATCTTATAGATATTCATTGGAATACTTCTAATATTGGAAGATGTTTGACCGTATGAAGTAGATTGTAAGAAGATAGTTGGGGTGGCGGCAAATAAAGGTATCAAAATAGTAAAAGAAAACTATTTATTGCTTTTATTTTTGTTTTAATAATTGAAACATATAGATATATTTACATACATCATATATGTACACTAATTTACTTCTGATAGAAATATTCTCTTTGCTTCATTCAAAATACAAGCAATATGCACTTACATATAAACCATGTACTATCATCAAGAAAGTCTATTCAACACAAACAATTGGTAAAACTACATACTTTATAACTATCGTTCGGTAACAGTTTACGCAATTAGTAATTACATTCTCCCTCTGGAAAATATCACTCCAGTTTTACAGTTAAGATTTAGCTATTTGTAAACTTAAATTAAGTCTAAATTGTACTCCCTAATTAATTAAAACATAAATGACTTAGGGGGGAGAGCTACAAATATATGGAACCCGCGTGTCTGAATAAGTTGAGTTGAAAATTAAAAATATGTTGTGGCGTTCACTAAAAAAAAAAAAATTACAAACGGACGGTCTAAACATATTTTTTTCAATAATACTCCAAAGATTCTTGTAATATCACTCTGGTAATTTAAGCAATAAAACTTAGGAATTGGTCAAGTCTTCAAAAGATTTAAACATTCAAAGTATCTAGTTGAATAATTTGAGCCATAAAAAATAAAATTCGGGTGAGCCGCTTGCACGATCGTCACAGAAATATCTAGTGGCCACCGCTCTTACCTTAGAATAAGATTTGACCCGTGCCTAATTCATGCGTTATCTCAAAGACGGTTTCTCTTTTGGGCCTTAAAATACAGGACGGGACCCAAATATACGTACTTCTGGAGCGTACTTGGGTATTGATGTCTGCGTCTAAATCTTTAAAACTCAATTTGAATAACTTACTTTTGTCGGAGTTTTGAAAACTCACTTATTTGAACAACTTTTATTAAAGTTAAAATTTTTGAAAGAATCTGAGAATCGAAATTGCGATTCATCACTTCTCCATGAAATTTTTTTTTTTATTCCTCGTCAAATCGTTGTGGATTTGTCGCAATCCATCGCTCCAGAGAACCAGAAAAGGGATGGATAGTACCGTTATATATATACGACTTTTATGTAGAGTATGAGCTTATTTTCATAATGATCTAAAATAATTTTTTTATTTAACTTTACTAATGTTCAGGAAATAAGAATTAACCTCAAGTATGTTTTTTTCTTTAAACCATGCGATAACGAACGTCACAGCTTTCGAGATAATATTACCTTGAACAATATTACTTACAGTACATCACTGACAAAATAAGTTAAATATATATATGATTTTTTTGTCTTTTAATCATTGTAATCCACCAAACATAACATCAGTGAATTTTGGCTTAAAATCTATTTCTTATTTTTTTGTGAATTGATATTCATTTCTTTATTAAATTTATACACACAAAACGCAATAGTAAAATATATTTAGTTCCACCTCAGACTACTACA
The DNA here is from genome assembly GCF_000696795.3 of Halyomorpha halys. Classification (NCBI taxonomy): domain Eukaryota; kingdom Metazoa; phylum Arthropoda; class Insecta; order Hemiptera; family Pentatomidae; genus Halyomorpha; species Halyomorpha halys. Next base: position 473,412 of record NW_027107439.1, on the reverse strand, counting down.
ATTTAATTCCTAATGAATTTCTACATACTCGAACTAAGCTGAAATGAAACAATACAAATCCTTTATAAACATAAGTTGTCAATCATTCGTATTATCTTTAAAAGAGAATGTGAGGTTTATTCTCAATCAGAACAATGTCATACTTATATTATTTTTATTTTTCAATATTCACGTAGTAATTTCTAATGAAGTACTGTCAAATGTGGACGAGAAAGGGATTTAGGTGAAATGTTTTGGATAAGTCCTGAAAATTTACTTGTTTATATTTTTAGGGTTCTGAATACGAACTTCAACTTCCAGTTCCTCAATTTTTTTTTCGGAAACATAAATAAGTCAAATTAATATATTTATTTTTGGTTTATCATTTTAATACTATACATTGTTCTACTTATCAATTTATAACAAATTAAAGAAGAGAATCTCCAATTTTAATTCTAATAATTTTGTTTGTTGCTTCGTTCCGTAACTATAAGACTGAATGTGGTCCAGTCAAATGGGGATCAGAAAGACTTTCGAAACGTTTTAGAATATTTCAAAAAATGTATTTATTGGAATGCTGATTGCAAATTATAACTTGTTGACTTCTATTCTCTTTGTTGGAAACGCTTCATGTTCCACATCTGACAGGACCATACTACAACTCCTTGTTTCAAGGAACACTCATTTCAAAATCAAAATCGATGAGAATTTATTTTTTTGTTGTTTATTATGTAATAACATTAAACAATTCATGATTTTTAGGTTGTAAGAAAAAAATAAATTGAGGTCACAATGTTAAAAACCTGCGTCCTAAAACACAAATGAGCAAATTTTCCTAAACTCTCCACCGAATTCCCTTTCTGGCCCTCCAGGCTGAACCTCATAAGACTAGAAGTGCTCTTGAACGACGAGGTAAATAGACAAATGAAGTAAAAATGAAAATAATTTATTCCTTTTTTTTAATACATTATATATTGATATTGCTAAAAGATTAGGTGTGATGAGAAAAAGTTGGTTATGAGAGAAAAATCGAAAAAAGGTTGATTAGTCAATTGAGGACCAGAAAGAGGCCCCTAGAGAAAATTTTGAGTTCACCAAATTCCCAATTAAAACCCCAAAAAACATAAATGAACAAAAACATTCTAGACGTAATTCTGTTTCCATTTGTCTGAACTGTGTTACGCTTTATTAATAGCTTCGAAACTAAAGGACTAAACAAGAAAAATCATTAGAATCAAAATTGAGGATAATTTTATTTTCTTTAATTAAGTACATACATAGTTTTCAAATTATAAAAAAAAAATTTTTTTTTCTTTATTTGTACTTTGGAAAAGTTCTAAATTCCACCAAGATGACTTTCCGGTCCACATTTGATGAACCCTTTTATAGTAACCCTTTACGATGCTTAGGATAAAAAAAAAATAATGATTAAAAAATGTAAAGGATTTACTCCTTTTTAATTTATTATAAACTAATATTGTAAAAAAATATATTTATATATATAATTTTTGAGGTTTTTCGTAATTTTTTTTAGCACTTCTGGGTATAAGAAACCTGAAATTCGTGAACAGCACTCCATGAAAAAAAAATTTCAAAACTTTTAAAAGTATCAGAGGCCTGTAATTTAAGGCAAATATATATATTTTAATTTCATTACTGCACAAATAGTTTCCCACGAAATATGCTGGTGAGAGTTTTTTTTTTTTTTATAGTATCGAATAATCGCAAGGTATGTACTACATAATGAATTCCACGAATCTTGCAATTCTGCAGCCATTCATTTTCCAGCTTCGTCGTCATTCGTATTTTGCAACAATAGTAATAGCTGTTAGATAATCTTATTTCCATCTAATCTGTTTTTATTGTTATTTACTACAGAAAATTACTGAAAATAATGGATGTTTATATCCAAACATTTTCTCTGATTTAAATTCGTTGAACAAATTTTCCAGGATGTTCTTAGAACGAGCAACTGCTGATTGCAGTTCGAATTAAGAAAATATCTTTAGCCCATTTATTATACTTACGAAATCGGTATTAGTTGTTATTGATATTCTATTATTATTGTAGAGGTTTGCTTCATCCCTGTGGAGTAACGGTTCGTGAAAGAAGGTCCAGTTAATGAGCTCTGTAAACTGAAACTGCTATTTGTGTTCAAGGATTGCATCACTGCTGGCTTTTGGGACTTGGCTCTGGGCCCAGCACGCTTTTGTACGCTCCGTATTCCTCCGTCTCATAATAATTTTGCCAATCCCTTCCATACAAATACAAAAAGTAAAAAATTAATTACAAACAAAAATTAAAACTATTAAGCAATATAAAAAGAGAAGTTTAGTCATCATCGATTTAGTTACGTCAATCCATTAGAAGAATGGGGTAAAAAAAAAAAATTCTCAAAATTTTTGACAGAATTTCTAAACTATCATTTTTCATGAAAATATTTTAATTTTCTTGATTCTTTTTGATTTTTTGTAACTTTTCATCAATCCATTAAGAATGCTTATAATCAAGCACAACATTGGTATTGGTATATATTTATACCTTTTTGAGTAAGATATTTAACAGAAATTTTAGCAGTTAGAAGTAGTTTTTCAAATCTCAAATTTCCTAAATTTTTTATTTTTCACATTATTGGGAAGTAGTGACACTTTTGTGGAAAGTGCATTATTCCTTCTTTATCTATTTCTATTTCGAAATCAATCGTTTATTCATATATGCAGTGTCTTAAAATAATTTATTATTAGACTTTTGTTTGAGCTTAGTTCATGAAGATAGTGTTGAACTTTAAGGAATGTATATGAGTTAACTATCTACACATCGCTGCTGTACTTTAATAGTGACACATCTAAAGAAAAGTTTTTGATTTTATTTTGAACTGGACGTATTCCAAAGATACAACCGCAGACTGGTGTTACTTTCTCGTCCTTCAAACTGTCACAGAGGAAGTAGTAGTACAAAATTAGTAGGGAGAGCCCACTGGAAAAAAGTCCAATCTTTTGCTATTTTCTTGAAAACTACGTGTAATTATTAGCAGGAATTGATGAATCTGCCAAGTATAATCAGGGGTAATACAAAATGGAGGATATTTCAAAATATTAAAAAAAAATCAATTTTTCTTTCGTAGCTCCTTATTTGTGAACAACACTAGAAAACTGCCATGAGGATAAACGTCATGAACTACTTAGCACATTAAACTAACTTTAACTTGAATGCTAATAGACATCTTTACGTCTCATGGTTCCTGAGATGTAGATTTCACACAATAAATTCACTATCTACAGATTTTTCAGTACATTTTTCATGAAATGTTGCTTAAAAAAAAAACGGTATCTCGGAACTATTAAACGTAACCAGTTCCATTTGGGCTCATATTTTAATAAATCTTCCCTTCTTAGGTATTCTAGTGTTGTTGGTAGTTTCAGCAATATGGAGCTCTGAATTATTTTTTGTTTTTTAACGTTTTGAAATACACACCATTCCTTAGTCCCGCTAACTATACTTGTTAGAATAATCAAATTTTACTAATAATTATTCATAGTTATCATTAAAATAATAAAAAATTAGGGTGAAATGACTGATTTTTTTCTCCTCTTGGGATCTTTTACTATGGGGTAGTCACAAAATAACCCTAGTCTACTTATGATAAAACTTGTAGCCTTTATACTATTTTGTGGTCAAAAGTCTGTGCGTTCTTCAACTTAAAAATTGAGAGTTTATATGTGCTCCATTTAGCTCAAACACCAAAATAAAGTCCTTTATTTTCTATTGATTGGACCCATCTTTGACCCAACAATTTCATTCTCTTCCTCAATGGCAGAGATCACGAACGAGAATTATTTTCTACACTATAATGCTCTTCATTTGTTGGTGGGAGCTTCTCCTACACTTCTTTTGTGATATTATGACATTTTGCATATCTTCTTGGACTTGGAAGTGAAGCAAAAAAGGCAAGTTTTATTGGGTTTCGAAGCCATGTTCCCTGGTTTATTTCAAATTCTGCAGAAGGAAACTGCTGTGAAATTGCTCGATTTTTTTTCCTCAGTCAACTCTAAACTTCCTCATTAAGTTTTTCAGAAAATACTTTTTTTTCTTCAAATATTTAACCTCGTACATGTTTTAAACCTGTTTTCAGTCTTTTTTTTTGCAATACATTTTAATAATTTTTTTGGTAATAATCTTTTACCATGTAAGAAAAAATATTTACTTATTTGTATCAAACTTTATATTTTAATTTTTTCCTTAAAATAAATTAATATTCATTAAATCTACCCAGGAAACATTAATAGAAAGATTTATTTTATATTCACATTAAAATGTGTTTAATTGAAAAGAAAGCTTAGCACGAATTTCTCAAGAACGGCTTAGTGAACTTTCATTGTTGATGAACCAAATTATTGGAACTATCATTTACTACAGCTTATATTCAGTTTACATTTATGATTGAATGAACGGTTTTCCAAACAATTACATGAATGCAGGAAATCTCTATCCAGTTCAATGTAAACTGGGGCTCCAAGGGCGTGGCAAGTCTCCCCCATTTTTTTACTTCAATTTTGCTTAAAAGAACAGCAAGGTAATGTCGGCCTCCTGGTTTTGGCCAGCATGTGGGGAAACGTATGTTGCGGGCATGGTGCTGTTTTTTGTGATTCGAGCTCTAACATTATAACCAACCATCTGGCTTGGTGTCTTTATTTATTTTTTACTAAATTCGAGCAAACCGCCTCACATAATGCCTTTTTTGAAATTATCCCTCAAATTTCTTTATTTTCCTCGAAATATTTTATGATCTACTCTTTTAGGATTTTTTATTAAAATTGGAACTGAATTTGGGATTTTTTTTTTATGTATAGAAAATATAGAAAAGGCTTATGTCCCCATTGAAAAATAAAATAGGATCAGATTCGTTTGTTGTAGTATAACGGCTCGAGAAACGAGACGAAAATAGTTTTCAGTGGTACTGCCAAAGATTCAAGGATAACTTTGAGAGATTAACATGTGTTAAGAGTATTAACTCCACTAAAGTAAACAGCGTTATGTATTAAATCATATTTGGGTTCAGTCTGATAAATAATTTCGTTCTTATAGTTATTTGATAGTTTTGTATAACCTACGTGTAAGTTTTTCAGTTGAAAGGATAAGTCCATAAAACCATTTTTAGAATTCTAAGTATTCATTCTACAATAATTTAGCATTCAATAATGAATAATAGTATATTTTTATATTTCTGACATACTTTTGCAAAGAAAAATATAAAAATTTTGTTAGGAGAAATAAATTTAAAAGTACTTTTTTCCGAAAATTATTGAAATTAGAGTCGATCGAAATGTCAACTAAAGAGCTCATTTGGAAAATTGGAAAAATATTTCCACAATGACTAGCATTAAAATATCTGTTCTTGAAATATTGAAGATTAATTTCAACTCTAAAAGGAGTGGTAAGCGAAAGTTCTGTGTGATACGCGCATTCGACCAGAATTTTAAATTTTAGGCATAGATTTAAAATTACTGTCAGTCCAATTTGATTTTTTTTTTTTTTTTTTGGATTATTGACCAATTACGTTTTACCTGAATTATTCAGACATTTTTCTATTTTGTAGATTTCAAGAAACTATAATGCGTATTTTTTTTCTTTGTTATTAATTCTGGATATAACTTCGCAAAGTTAGTTGGCCATATTTACATAAGTTTCACTTATACATTAGTTAATTAAAGAATCGTTTTATAATAATTTAAAAGCCTGCTATTGATCTCTAACAAATGTTAAAATGCTAGCCTCTCATCTATAGCCTGTGATGCCTATTGTTTGTTCACTATCAATCTTCCAAGCTATTCTTGAGCTTACTCTGTAGGCGGAGTTTACACAGGGTCAGCATATCATCTTTCAAACCGCATCAATAGAAAACACTATTTTGATAAAATATATATGAAAATAGACCCTCTTCTTAATATTTCATTTACTAAATTACATATTCGCGTTAGTACAAGAAAGTATTTAATTTAATTTTAAAACTGGCTGAAATATTTTTAACTTCATAGCATTATAATAAACCAGAGTTGGGGAAAACTTAAACTATCATTAAATAATTATTTCAGATACAAAACACTTTATTTTAAAATAAAATAGTATTTCAATTATAAATTATACTCATGTCTTTTGGAAGAAAAGTATTTCAAATACAAAATACTTAAGAGAATTTTGTATTTAAAAACATTTCTCTGTGTATCTAAATACTTCTAAGTATTTCTAATAAAAGTTATGAAATACAAAATGCTTTTTTGTATTTTACTTTTTGAAATGCAAAATACTTTTTCTGTATTTTAGATTTTGTTTGTTATAATACAATATATATTTTGTACTTTGATATACTCCCTAACTCAGCAATAAACAACCTATCAATTGCTTATTATATTTAAAAGCAATCGTGTCAGAAATTCTCAAGATTCTATCAAATTATTTACAGAATTTCTATGAAATTAATTATGAATTTTTTGAAAACTAATAATTTACAAAAATTAAAAAAAAAATTGTAAGATTAGAGAAAATCCTTACTTTTGTAAATTAAAAATTATTAAATAACCGTTCAACGTTACTTTCTTGTTAAATGACGTAAAAATTTGCTGGTCATCAAAAAATATATAATTTGTTTACACATGAATATAAATTATTACATAAATTTAATTAATTATATTTAAATATAAATAATTACACTTAGATTAGTTACATATAAATGTAATTAATTATAAATATAAATTATGATATTTAGACGACATCAACCTAACTATAAAAGAATGAAGGATTCAAACACCACAGCAAGTTCTCTTTTAACATAACATTCATATTACTCATCAGATTTTTGGGTGTTACATATCTTATTCTTGAATCTGTTTTGAATCTTGATGTCTTATGTTTAACATGCAATCTTTTTTGGTTTAGTCCATATTTGGTAGTTCTTTTTCGATTTTCGATTATTTCAATTCTATTTAGTATAATTTTTTTGGATTGGAGAAATAACTAAAACAATGTAATATAATGATAAAATAATGTCTTAAATATGACTTGAAAAAATGTCAAGATTTTTCATTCCTTTGTCTCATCAATTGTATGTTTAATTAATAACCGGAAAGGGTAAAGCTTCCTTGAAGAAAATTTAATGACTATGTACTAGTGAAATGAAAAAAAAAAAAAAATCAGCATGAATTTATTGAAATTCCAACACCCAGAATTCGTAATTTGGCCGTATCGACCATTTACGATTTTTCGAAATCAGTAACTTTTAGTTTTCAACCTTTTCTTAAAATGATCATATAATCACAAAAAAATTGATTCCTAACTAATTGAAAATTTTCACAATTCACTATTGTCTGAAATTGATCTAAATATTAAAAAATACAAAATTTCCCTACTGTATAACATTCGGTGGCTATATCTGGGTGGTGTTATAAATATTTAACAAACGGATATAGGAGGCATTTGCCGGGCTGGTGCCAGTGGAAGCAGAGGCTCAAGTAGGTCGTTCCCTATCTCCTTCCGATTATAAAACGTTTTTAGAACTTGAATCGTCTCTGCCTGGAAGGCTTTTATAGCCTCTGTGATTATACATGCGACATCTGTCTTCCTGGATATAAAATATTAATAGAACCCCAAGTTGTAATCCATGGGCAATATAATACTAAGGAAAACAAACATAGAATAGGAAACTAGAGGTTGGATTATGTTCCGCCCAGCTATCTATGAGTCCCAACTGATAAAAATATATCAATAAATAGCTTCGAATAATTCCGATCAATAATTGATTGATTCGAGACTTAACTTACCTCTTAATTAGGCTGAAATCAATTTGAATTTAATTGTTTGTTTCCGAAAAATAATAAATAAGACCTTACTTATAAACAGCATTAAACCATTTTTTAAATTTCATTTCATAAAGGATTCCGATTAGGATATATCCTGCCCCCTTTCTCCTTCTCCTACTCAAAAGACAATGTTTTTGCCGTAACAGGGCTCCACCCTGGATTTAGGAGTCCAGTCTCTTCATTTGACCGGGTGGTATCTTGAGCAAACGCACCGAATGAGCAACTCCGAATTCCCACTTTGCTCAGATGAGTTGAGCCAAAGGTTGTCGGTACATCAAAGTGATAAAGTAAAAAGTTCAATCTACAATAACTTCTCTCTTTAAAAAATAATAAAACTATATAAAGCACTTCAGAATATTGAAACATGTATTTCATTCTGAAAATATTGAATTAATTCTTAAAGAAAGGTATTGTTGGAATGGAAGACATTTGAAACTACGTAATGCAGTGGATTTGGATATTACAGTTACTTTTAATGTTGGTAGTAGAATTTTTAATTATTTTAGACAAATTTAAATCCAACTAGTTTGCTTATTTTGTGTTGTTATCAACTCCTTTTTCTTCTTTATTTGTTTTTTGTTTTGCATTTGCTATTTTTTTATTTAGTTTTCTGCCTTTTAAATATAACTCTATTACGTTCCAACGACCACTTTTAACTATCAAAAGTTGTCAGGAGAGTTCGCAGTACAAGTTTTGGATTAGTTGAACCGTACAGCTTCTGATAGTTTCAGACAGTCAAAATTGGTCGCCGTTATAATCCTTTTATCTTCTGATCAGCTGTTTTGAATATAACCTTTCTCAGTTGTAAGTTATGTTACCTTATTTTTTCTATTAGTGTGAGGTTGGATGTCTTAGGACGATGTACAGTCTCTACTTGATAAATACTTCTAGAATGTTGGTGTGAGGTGTGCAGCATTTTATCTTTGTATATATTCTTATTGATGCCGTTCTTATTGTACGTTGACTTGTAAGTTATAGGTCGGTAACTTAGGGACAACAGTTTTTGGTTGGAATATTCCAATTCTATCCTGACAATTATTTTATATCTCTTGCACTTCTTTATTAATAAATTAAATCAAATTAATTATTTTTTTAATTATTAACATCGTTAATAGAAACCAAAATAAAGTCTATGTGCAGTTAGACCTCTATAACGAATATTAGCCTGATGAAAGGGATAAGATGTTGCATCTCTACTTACACACCTTGGCATCAGTTTCAGATTAATTTTAATAGAGCCGCGGGGGGGAGGTGTATTTCACCCTAATTGTGGATTATTTTAATGAAAACTATTTATAAAATAAATAGTCAAAATTTATTGACTCTCTCAACTATAGTTAAGGGCAATAAAAAATGGTGGCTGTTTCTAAACGTTCAAAAAAGTTAATTATTCTTCCAGAGCTTCATGCCTTTAAAAATACTTACAACTAAATAAAACTTGATACATCATTTAAAGTAGAATAAATTTGATAAAATTTGAGCCGTGATAGTTTATATTCAATAGTTCAATATTCAATTATTCAATACAGTTTTTCAGAACATTTTGATCCAGATAATGAAAAATCAATATTTGCAAATTCATTTTAACTAATATCATGGAAGCTATGGCTCCTATTAACGGCGTACAGAGGTCTGTATGATAGCTCTGAATTGAGCAGTAGTATTAGAAGTTCACAAAAAAAAAAATTCTCAAAATGTTTATTTCTTAAACGTTTGGTTTGTGAAAAAATATTTCTCAGAAACGATTAGGCTTACAGATGCTTATTAGCACCCAATTTAAAGTTAGTTGAATGTACTATAATGTTAATCGTAGTTATCGGAGCAGCCATTTCCATGATATTCACCCAAATTAATTCAAAAATGATTTTTCATTATTTGGAAAACAACATTGCTTTTTTCAAAAACTGTACCTCAAGAACTATTGAGGAAAAAGTGCTCTAATATGGGGCTAATATTTTAGAAAATGTAATCTACTTATGATAATAATATATTGTTGTGGGAAATTTTAAGAATATAGATTGGGATGAAAAAAGATTGAAATTGTTAGGTTATTATGGAATAAAATAGATTTCAGAGAGCGTAGATCTTAACTACTACAGTATTTATTTTTTATTAACATTTACTGTATCCCTTGTACAGTCTAGGTAGAATTTGAACCTTTTCTACTAAAAAACAAAACAAAAAAAAAAAAACGCAATTCGTTCTTTAGTTAAAAGAACTGAAAAATGAATATTTTGTATGTAACCTCTAGAGCAGCGACCATTTTTTAACCTCTCCCCTCCCCAACCTATGGCCAGAAGACTCATGAATTTCGACTGTACATAGTTTTCATTAAACTAATCGAAAATTGGGGTGAACAACTTGTGGTACTAAAAGGAATCCCTCTTCTAGCTCTTTTGAGCCTCATCTTTGTCCGTTTGACATTTATTTTCTCATAAGATTTTTTAATAGTCGTGACATTAATTAATTTTTATCATCGCTATTTTATTAATGTAGCAGTAAAATAGAGGAGCTGATAAAACCTTTGTGGAAGATACTGAAGCTATAATAGGACTTCGCTGATTGATGGCGATATGGTATGCGACAGGGTCGTTGCAGCATCTTCTCAGAACGTAAGGAGATATCTTCAGCCCCTTTGTGAACTCTGTATTATTCTCTGGTCCAACTCAAAGATTTATCGTATGAAATATATTTAAAGAATATTCCTTCTATAAATAAAAATCGTAAAAGTCGTTAATAAATCCACTTTTGGAAAATGTTTATTAAAGAAGAATCTCATGTAGAAAGACATTTTTTTCGCTTGTCTTTGTATGAAATATATAGTAAGGAGAAATATTACGTTTGTGAAATATTTCGAATTCGATTTTCGATTTAAAATTTTACTTTATAACATTTATTTGACAAAGCAGAATATTATTTTGGATATTAAATGATTAATTCATAGATGCAGAATTACAAATCATCAATAAATCTTGATTTATAAGAAGTGGATTTATTAATTTCTAACTGGATTTCCCTCATTTATTCCTAAGAGAAATCCTCCATTATTCCTATTATTGTTTTATTTTTACATTTTATTTGAGAAGGCTTTATTTGTAGAATCCCTAATAGTACATATTTTTAATCAATAAACTCTATTTTGTATGGCAAATTAGAGATGAACGAGAAATGAGATTCCCTTTTACTAACAAATAGATTATCTATAAAAAAAATAAAATTGGTTAAACAAATGAACAATTCGAAGAAAGGAAAAATTAAATTTTGGTCTTATTATAGTATTAACTAACATTTAAACTAATTACTACTTAATTAAACTTTATTAATTAATATATTGCACCAAAAGTGAAACATAAAAGTATATGGATGCAGGAATAATTATTTTTTCAATAAATTGGTTTTCATTACTTTGGCCATCATGAAATCAGTATATTTTGTAAAAGCTTAATGAATCTCGCGGGTAAAAAAAATTTCAAAGCGGGACGTGTTTTGGCCACCCCTGTTTAGGCTAAAGCAATTCATATAGCATCACAATACGACCCATAGGAAGAGAGCAGTAACTATATAATAAAAAGCCTTCGTTTATTTTTCTTTCGCTGTATATTTGGAATATACAAGACTCGAGTCAACTTGAACAACTTAGAGATGCTTTTTGTAAGATTAGTTTTTTAATTTCTCGGTTGTTACGTTTTAGCACAAATTTTAGATTTTATTATGTCAATCAGAAGTACTAAGTCGTGTAACTTAGTACCTAACTACTCATCACATGAAAAAATTAGGCATATTCCAAATTAATAGCGAGGGAAACCACAGAACTCGGCATGTTTTATAATAAAATTATCAATTTAAATATTGCAGAGATTGTTTAAAGTGAGTCAACCAAGTAATGCTTTATCTGATCGCTTGTCAGCTGCGAACGTGCCTTAGATGATACTTCTGCTGGTGACTCAGTCATCCTTCCATTCAATCTTAGTCACTTCTCAGAATAAAAATAAATAATAAAAATAATCTTTAGTGTATTTTTTTAAAATAATTGATAAGCGATTTTCATGATAAAATCAATTATTGCTAAAAAATATAATTATATACACAAAAAAATAATTATATACACAAAAAAAAGATGCTAATCTTCGCTAGAAATATTACTAATCTAAAATATCACCTTGATGACCCCCTTCTTCATTGATGAAATATCTACTTTTTGGAAGAAAATTCACACTCGTTACACTTCTTTCGTTTGATTCAAACCCGTAGAGCAAATTGGTTTTACCCCCCCCCCCTTTCCCCTTGAAGTTTCACTTTTAAAACAATTGAGATATTTCATAACTACAGATAAATTAACTTTCGAAAAAAAATAAATAAAAACTTTAGAAAAAAAAAAAAGGATAAATTAAATAAAAAATATTTCTATTCTGATCGATTCACTATTAATTAACCTTTAAAGTAGTCCTTACTTGATAATTCTAAATCTTGCAGATTTTGAATCGATGAAATCTTAAATGCATTGCATTTACTGAAATTAGACTGTAGAATCGAGAAAAATGGCTGCCATTTATATACAGTCAAAGAAAAAAAAATTTCTCCAACCTTTTTTTATCTCTAGAAATATGGAGCGATAAAGAAAACACTTAATTTAATCCATCTCATATAGATTGAAGCACATTTAAAATAATTATATTTATTACTAACAATTAAATTTTATAAAATTAGATACTAGAAGTGGATCAAAATTAGCTATCATGAGGTCAGATAAAATTATTTTTTCAAAATGTTTTTGAAAAAAAGGACATAATATAGTTTGTTCTATTCTTCCCTTTCAACAAATTACTTCGGGAAGTATTTGTTTATATAAATAATGAGTTTCACAAAGCTATTTGTTTGATCCTGTTTGAACTCAGGTTTGTTTACATATACAGAGGCCATAATACGGTTCTGTTTTTCCTCCTGGATGCAGGAGGGACGTGGTTGGTTATATTTAGTCTGAGCTAGCTCCATGACAGGACTCACCTATAGTATAGTTATTTCTGTACCCATTCAGGTTGCAACTGGAAGAAAAACTACAATAAATATTTCTGAATGAGATTCAACGACTGAAAAAGTTCACCAAATTTCGAAATAAATATACGATTTACGTTTTATAGCAACGCAATCGGTTAGGTTATTAGCGTATGTTTTATTTCTATGGCATAGGCAGAAACCAACTAAAAAAGAAAGTCAGTTTATTTTTAATATAGGCCCACGTTCTCTCTTAATTAAGAGTAAAAAAAAATAATTTAAAGATATTTCATTTTGTCTTCATCTTTCCATGTTATGAATATGCCTGCTCCCATTTACTGCCATATTACTTTAGATGAAATTTTAGTAAATACGTTAAGGTTAGTGTAAGGTTGGTGAAGATTATTTTTGCTTTCAGGAAAACTAATCTGGGGAAAAAACACAGGCGGTCAAGTACCTACAATTTGTCTTTCTAAATATATTAAATCACACATTCACAACTTTTACAAGTATGTTTTTGTTTTTTATGTGAAACTGTCTAATTCCAGATTGTTTTTGGGTGAATATAAAAAAAAAAATTCCCCTAGGGTAGTGTAATCAATTTTCATTTGAATACTCAACTCAAATATTTCATCAAGGACATATTCGGCTTGGAATAACCTTCGAATCATTGCTGATTAAATCTTGTAATTTTCTTTATTTCCCAAATTGCAATTGCAATTTATGTTCTTAAATTTGATTTTTTTTTATCTCCATGACCTCAGAAATATCGTTGGAAATTTGAGTTAAAAACTGAACATTTAATGGTCATCACTAGGGATATGATTTTTATGTTTTCACATATTTTTACCTGACCATGATATCTTCGATTTCCTACTAACTAAAGATGTTTCAAGACATTTCTTGCCAAAAGAAGCCATTTTTATTTCACATATTTTTAAATATTTGGCCTTTTTTACATATTTTGTTGTAAATCACATATTTTCTGAAATATTTGTTATTTTTTACATATTTTTAGATATTTTGTTCTGAATCACGTATTTCCTTAAATTATTTGTTCAATTGTAAATACATTTTCCAAGCAACTACGTAAAATTCAAGAGAACGCAAGAAACTTAAAGATGAAATTTATCATTTATCATAAAAAGTACGTAAAAATTCTATATTTTCATCTTTGATTTATTATTCTACATTTATTATCGGTGGCGATAATAAATTTTCACACAAAATTACATCGAGAATTTCTCAGAATCAATTAAAAAGAGCAAGGTTTTATTCCTGTAGCATTTTCCTAGAATTTGTTTGTTTACTCCTCAATCCATTTCTCTGTTTCCCCCCTTCCCATGGTCCTTTCTCATCTTAGTCTTGTTTCACTCCCCTAGTTTAATTACAATCAATAATAATATCTTGTTATTGAACAGCTATGTTTTCTCTAAGTACATTTTTTTGTACATATTTTAACATAATTTCTTTAAAATATTATTCATATAATATATAATAAATACATATTTATGTAACTTTTTTTAAGTTATAAAATTACTAATTAATAAGTAATTTATATTGTTGAATAATACATAATTTATAAATACATATTTTTTTAAATATTTGACAATTTATCAGCACATATTTATGCTCATATTTCACATTTCTTAACACATAAAAATCCTATCCCTAGTCATCATGTTATCTTTACTATTACAATACTGAAACAATGTTCATGATGCTTCTTGTCTTATGCTTGGCGCAATCCCCTCATATAAACACGATACATACCTTTCATTATCATTAATATTAACATATTTTGTCCATTGCTTTAACGCTATAAAATTATGTTTAAGATTCAATTAAGATTAATACTTCAACAAACATCAGTGAAACAGTTTTTCTAACAATGTCATATAGACATATAACAGCTATTTAAATGTTTTTTTCTGACTATGAATATAAATAATCATCCTATTTACAAACTCTATTCATTGACACGATCGCCTACGTGATAATTATGGATTTCTACAACAGTAATATTAACAAATCCCACGAATACCTTTCTATAAAATCTCCAAAAGAGATAAGAACAACCGTTAATAAATTTGAAACGGATTCGATTACTGTAATAATAAAGATTGAATGATGACAATGACCGTTAAATTTTCAGTTATTAACTCTAGTTCCCAACGACTCTAAATGGGACCAGATAATTCTTCCAAAGCGGACAGCCGCCCGTGCAAACGGTACCGTAAGATTGGTCATGGTGAACTATCAGAAAATGACGATTGTGAAACCCAGCAGTTTATCGATTACTTCTTCGTAACCTTTATTCCATAATATACAAAAGTAATATTATTTTTTTCAACCAATTTTCCGTTGTTTTTTTTACCATAAATCAATCTCCTTTCATAAGCAGAAAATCAGAGGAAAATAAAGGGGGGAGTAAATATTTACAGATATTAAAATTTTTAAATTACTACTTAGAAATAATACAAAAATATTGATAATAAATAAATAAATGATTTTTTTTTAAATATATGCGTATTTTAAATAATGTAATGGCTTAAATAATACTTTCTAAAATTCATTTTATTATTTATTTATGCAGTATTTAAATGTTAGAAATAACAATAAATTCAGCTAAAAATGTGAAGAAAATTTTATTTAAGTATTAAGTATTTGGGGGAGGAAGAAGAATCTAAAAAAAGCCATGAAATATTTTAATTATTTCCTCTAATTCAATTTTTCTAATATATATATATTGTTAATTGATCAATTTATTTACACTTTTAGAAATACCAATTAATCCAGTTTAAAAATTTCCAGTGAGGTACGATTTTAAAATTATATTTAACTTAATCGATGGATTTAGATTTACTCGTGTGTATTTTTTTATATCGAGAAACTGCTTGCAATACTGGTGTAAATATTATTATTTTATCAATAATTATTTGAAGAATTTTCAGATCTTA
>NW_027107439.1:455228-457403 GCF_000696795.3 Halyomorpha halys | reverse complement strand
AAATAACTTCAAAACGGGCTCACCGCCCATCCAAGGTGTGCCTTCGATTCTGCACACACAGTGTACACTCGACAAAGCCCTTAAAATACCCATGGGTAGAAGAAGGCAGCACACTTCAACTTACATCATTGTACCTAAGTATTCCTTATTTTCAATGGATGGTACGAAAAAAAAACAAAAAACGGGCTCACTGAGTCAAAGAGAGCTTAGACTGAGTCTGAAGGGGTTCAGAATCAGTCTAAACTCAACCATTTATCACTAGTAGAGAGCTTCCTTCCCACTCTCCACGGATTTTTTTTTCTGAATATATTTGTTCTTTTACGGTAACATTGTCCCCTAATTATGTTTTTTTTTTCTATTCTATAATATAATATAATACGAGATCAATAATAAAATAATACATGTACACATCTCTCTCCTAAAATGTTTGGAATTTTCATTCAATTTTTGTTGGGTTATAGCATGTTATGTGGTCTATCTTCTGAGGGTTTTGTTAATTTTATAAACTCCAGTTCTTCTTCAGCCCATCTAACTCAGAAATTTTCAATGGGATGATTTGTTTTCAGATTCCAATAGTTTATTTTTTTATTTATTTATTGATATTTACAACTGTATAAAAAATACAACAAGCAAATTTGATCATAATGACATAATGATGATGATATGATACAGCATATAGAGAAACTACGCAGTAGTAGAACTCTAAAAACATTTTACAATATAAGGTCACGAGGCCATCTTCTTTTCGGGCGGCCTCGGAGGCTTGCCAGGAATGGAAGAGGAAGCAAGGTTAGAAACTAATGGGTTTGGGTGGTTAAGGAGTTTATAATGGAAGGAATATCGGGTTCGGGCTAGATCGGTTACATAAGGAACATTTAGGTCTTTATGGATGGTAGATTCCAATAGTAAATCTGCTTTTAATACTAAATCATATCGTGCAGTTACGATCAATATATCATGAAAAAAATTCAACTTTTCAATATTTATTAACAATAGAAATTCTTTTTGAAAGTGACTTTGATACGAGAATGCTCCCAAACGTTTAATCACCTCCGCATAATTATTAGCTATATATTTTGGATTTCAGCTCCTGGTTTGAACAAATTTGTCTTTTTTCGGAACATGGTTGGCCAAGTCATGGCCATTTAGACGTAAACATTCCATTACCCCCGGAGCGAGGTATATTTAAATTTATTCAATGAAACAATTGTGTTTGTCCATTGGGATAACTAGGTTTTGCACAAGACCCCCGAGCAAATTGAGATGAAGCAAACGGACTAGCGAACACAGATAGCCTTCGACGAGCGCCCTTATCAGCCGCTATAGTCATTGTCTCACTATAATGACTTCTTTGTCCCAACCCTCCTAGTGCCTCTATCTATATCTCGGTGGGCGACATAGGTTCTTACTCACAGCTTGGATTACAGATAATAAAACGTCCTGTAAAAGCATATACCAAAACGGTTTTCTTGTTTTTATTTGTGGATAAATTCCTTAACATGTATTAGGCAGTTTTTTATTTATTCAAAATAAAAAAAAAAGTTATCTTCCCTCGACATTCTCTTCCTCGCAGGAATTTAAATCATAACGTTTAGAAAAAAGTTTTATTAAGTACTTTGTATTTATATATTTATATCTTTTACTGATCTTTCGTTTACAGCAATATCTTCAGTTCTGCTAATTCAAATAAAATTTGTATATTTTCAAATGACCTTACCTACACTATAAGTATTTTTATTTATTTTTTATTATCTTTATGTCTTCGTTTATTCCACTAACGCCTGTTGAACAGATTCGCTACTTAGGACTCCATCTTGATAAGAGACATGGAATCCCCATAAGAGACTGAAACGACAAGAAGCTGCTAGTAGATTTCGATTGCTACAACACCTAATTGATAAACGCCCTAAAATTCCCATTCACTACAAAAAATCATTATGTGCTATGCTAATCAGACCATTTTGGACATATGGAATTGAGCTCTGGGGCTCCACCAAACCATCAAATTCCTCCCGCATCCAATCCTTACAATCCAAAATCCTACGTAAAATCCTTGATGCTCCTTATTACGTTACAAATAAACTCATTCACAAAGACCTTAACATCCCATTCGTTGCAGAATTGGCCCAAAACAGATATGCGTCTTTTCATTTCAAACTCCTTAACCATCCTAAC